>NW_015168059.1:90653-138515 GCF_001447785.1 Gekko japonicus
GGAGGAGGAGGAGGAGGAGGAGGAGGAGGAGATTGGATTTATACCCCGCCATTCACTCGGAGTCTCAGAGCGGCTTACAAACTCCTTTCCCTTCCCCTCCCCACAACAGACACCCTGTGAGGGGGGTGGGGCTGAGAGAGCTCTTTCAAGAACTGCCCTTTCAAGGACAGCTCTTGTTAGAACTATGGCTTGCCCAAAGTCATTCAGCAGGTGCATGTGGAGGAGTGGGGACTCAAACCCGGTTCTCCCAGATTAGAGCCCGCACACTTAACCACTACACCAAACTGGCTCTCTAGAACAAGAAGAGTAGCCATACTTTCTCCTCTTCTAGTTTTGTCTTTGTAGAGTAAGGATGCAGCCGATTTTGCTCTGTTGTTATTTTCATCCCAGTTACCCTTCTTCCCATGCTAGGATTTAGTAAAAACTTTATATTTTAATCACACATGGACTCTCAGTCTGAATTATTTTACTCTGTCTCTGCTGGACTATCTTATCTCTGCTAAATACCATTTTTTCAATATCTCACTATCACTCAACACTTTCCTAGTGGTTCAGGGTTGTTTACAACGATAGTTGAAATGGCTTAAGTGTAGATCTGGGGTTAATTCCGTGAAATCTCCAGGCCCCACCTGGAGGCTGGCAGACACACCCTTGAATGTTCTGCAAATCTCAGTTCAGGCTGTGCAAGTTACCCAAGCGAAGCAACCAAGGAGCAGGAAATCTCCCGGAATCCACTATGGATATCTCCAAGCTCCACTGAAAAATATGGGATTGGTTCTGCATACTTGAATTGTAGTTTACTGGGGGGGGGGGGAGTAGTAGTAGTTCTAAGGTTGCATTTTTGAATCAAGGAAAGTTGCTTTGGGCCATTGGTTAAAGCTGCCTTATATAAACAAAACCAAAATGTTATATTTCCTGTTTACAAGAAGAAGTTACTTATTTATTTATATCCCACCCTATCTGTGGGATTGGGTTTATATCCCGCTGTTCACTTGGAGTCTCAGAGTGGCTTACAAACTCCTTTCCCTTCCCCTTCCCCTCCCCACAACAGACACCTTGTGAGGTAGGCTGGGCTGAGAAAGCTCTCTCAAGAACTGCTCTTTCACGGACAGCTCTGACAGAACTATGGCTTGCCCAAGGTCGTCCAGCAGCTGCAAGTGGAGGAGTGGGGAATCAAACCCGGTTCTCCCAGATTAGAGTCCGCGCACTTAACCACTACACCAAATTGACTACTGTGACATATAAATATCACCCATTCTCCAAGGAGCTTGAGGAAATATAAATGGTTCCCCCTCCTTTATCAGCACAACATCCCAGTGAGGCTGGTTAGGCTGAAAAAAAATGGCCGGCTGCAAATCTCCCAGTGTGATTCATGGTGAATGGATCTTTAAATCCCTCTGGTCTAAGCCCAGCACACTTGAATGCCATTACCTGACATCCAACCGTCAATCTCTGTCCATTGCCTTTCAGCATGTCTTGGGATTCACTAAACAGAGCTGAACTGCGACGTCCCACAATACGGACGGCTTCCAGTCTTACTTCCAACAGCTCAAAGAGCTATGAAACACCAGCCCTCGGGGAGCTCCAGCGGATGCTATGGACGCCGGTACCATGCCGTGGCAACGTCAATGAAGTTTGGCCTAACCTCTACATTGGAGATTTGTAAGTAAATGTGGTTTTGTAGCTTCCGGTTGATTTATAACTATCTTGGCAAGAAAGGCGGGCAAGGGACGGCAGGCAGAAGGTTATTTCCACTGGACTACCAGGGTCATTGGTATCACAAGCATCCACCGGTCCTCAGCTTAGAACTTGGAACAATAACATGGGAACGCCCTGGCGTTCTTTATAGCCAGGCATTACTAACGGCTAGGTTAATCCAACACAGCTTTCCTTGATTAATCAGCAGGGGCAAGATAGAGGTATGTGAGTTTTGAGGAGTTCCAGTTAATTCCATTGTAGAGAACCCAACAAGAAAATACATACTTTCTTTTTTGGGGGGGGGGCGTGTTGAATAGTAGCTTTCACGATTAAATTCCCATCAGTCACTCAAAAAGTTAGCGACTTTCAGAAATACACAAAAGTTCTTTAACCAGTCCATTAATCCATTAAAGGATAGATGATTAATCAACCACAAGCCCTTCATTCAATCACCTGCCCCAAAGCACATTCTGGGGTCTCATACGTTACGTTTGATTCCATTGCTGTTCGCAAGCCTTGCACTAAGCGGCATCTAGAAGTGATTACCAACTCACATCTTGCACTCCATAGCCCAAAGCTTTGAATTTTTAAACCCAAATATTCAAACCAGGTAGCAAAGATTACTAATGGCCCAGATAATTGGGAGCGGTGGCGCAGGCGGTAAGAGATGCCTGCATGTACATCTGGCCGAACAGCTTCGGCTGTTCGAGCCCCACCGCGGCCGGGGTGAGCACCCGGCCCTATGTCCCACCTCCCGCCCAACCAGCAGCTTGAAAGCCCGTTAAAGGGCGATTAGACTAATGGGAACCTGCTACTAGAGCAGGGGGGCACCCGTCCCTGTGTTGCGGTGGCGAACGGTGAGCGGTGAGCGGTGAGCGACGGCAGCGAAAAATGATGACTGGTGAGGCAAGGAGCGAGCGAGCGAAGGAGGCCGGACCAACTGGCGCGGAGGCGGAGCAACGCAGCAGGCCGGAGCCTCATCAGGACAGAGGCCGCAGCGGGGCATGCGCGGAAGTGCGAGTGGTCCTGGTCCGGAAATGGAATCGCTACAGCCGGAAGAAGGAACCTCAAAGACCAGCACCGGAAAGGACGCCGCCGACTACCTCCCGCAAGAACAAGACAACGACCGAAGATCCGCCGCAAGAAAAAAGGGTGCCTGGTAGGGTAGTCACCACCCCTATATATATGTCTGTGGCCCTAGGTTAGATTCTGTAAAAATGTGATTAGCACCTTCTGTAAGCCGCCCAGAGACCCCCCAGGGGTTAGGGCGGGATAGTAAATCGAAATAAATAAATAAATAAATAAATAAATAAATAAATAATATACCAACCTGTACAGAAATAATGGAAGAATCCAAACTCGTTCTCCATGGACAGGGATTAAGCTTTCGAGAGCCAAAGTTCTAGGGAGGCTCTGACTCCGGAAGGGTCACACCATGGAAACCTTGTTGGCCCCTGAAGGTGCTTCTGGGTCCGGCTATAACTGCTGTACTGCAGACCAACACAGCTCCTCTCTACATGGGGAGGTCTCTGAAGAAGTGAGCCGTGACTCACATAAGCGCCTCCCCTGCCACATATTTTGTTAGTCTTTAAGGTGCTCCTGGACTCATGCCCTTTTCTACTGCTACTGTGGAGAAACACCCTCCACCCAATATTTCACCCCAGTGTTTCAAGTCCTGTGTGGATACTGTCTGTCCATGGACAGGAGCCCTGTTGAAGAATGATAATGAGAAGAAGGGGGGAAGACAGGAGCTGTTAAACTCCTAGCACAGAGTTGCTGTTGTTCAGTCGCACAGTCAAGTCCGACTCTTTGCGACCCCATGGACCAGATCAAGCCAGGCCTTCCTGTCTTCGGCCGTCCTCTGAAGTTGGCTGAACTTCATGTCCGTTGCATCTATGACACTGTCTAACCATCTCCTCCTTTGCCGTCCCCGTCTTCTTTGACCTTCAGTCTTTCCCAGCATCAGGGTCTTCTTCTCCAGGGAGTGCTCCAGTGAGCACAGAGTACTCAAGCTCTAACGCAGGGGTGTCAAACACAAGGCCCGGGGGCCGGAACAGGCCCGTCAAGGGTTCTTATGCAGTCCGCGAGCAACTAGTGCAAGGGAGGGAACAGGAGACTGGGGGGGGGCAGAGCCACTCTGATTGTGGCTTCAGCACGGCAGAACAACCTCATCTGCAGCAGTCAAGCAGTGTGGGAGGCGCCTGCCCAGTGCTGCCCTGCTGGCTCTCCAGTCTGCCCATGTGGGTTTTCCTTTGGACTCCCTCCCAGCCCATGGAGCCTTGCGGTGAGGATACACCAAGTCGGAGCTTACCACCTGCTGTCGTTCATATCTCCGGTACCTGGCATTGCATTTCATGGCGCAGGGGGCCTGGCCTGGCAAAGTGACATTTTATGTCAGATCCAGCCCTCGTAACAAATGAGTTCCACTCCTCTGCTCTAAGGGTTTGCTACACCGTGTTCTGCCATTAAGTCACACCTAGAGCCATAAAACTAGGAAGGGTCAAGAGCACTGTTCCCTCTAAGCTGAGTTAGTTTGAGCCAGCTCACAGGTTTTTAGCCTCCGGCTCACACATTTGTGTCTCAGCTCAGGAAGGGAGGGCTCCAGACCAGACTAATTTAATGCAGTAGCCAAATCGCTGGCTCACAACTTTAATCCCAGCAGCTCACAGAGCAGAATTTTTGCTCACAAGACTCCACAGCTTAGAGGGAACCTTGGTCAAGAGACAGGAATGCTATCCTACAGAAGTGGGGTGGGGTGGGGTGATAAAAACTCTGGAAACAGAGGAGAGAGTTCCCCTTCCATTCTGAGCAGCTCTTCAGAAGAGCACAGAGCCGTGAGGGTCTGTTTTGCCTCGGGCTGACTGGGTGAGCCTTGAGCTGTGTAAGGTTCCTCCTCACCAGAAGCATGAGCCAAAGGGTGAGGGCTCGAGGGCTCCTGCCCCATGGGGGGCTCTTAGCCTGGGGGTCAGGCCCAGGGGCCCTGTAAGAAGCTGAGTGGCTCTTACATCCTATATGTGCCAAGCTTTTCTGGCTTCAGCAAGTCTTTTGAGGCAGTTTGGCTGGGGAGTTATCAGGGAGGTGCAAGAATACTGAACTATTTCTACAGTGGGTCGCAGCGGCATGCCTGGGGAGGGAGGTGAGGCAGTGACATGCAAAATCTATGGTATGGTTGTACTCTTACCTGGGGGTAACACCAATTGCTCTTCCAGCAAGTGTAAATTGGTAGCCCTCCTGGAGGAGAAGATACAGGGACTTGAAGCACGCTTGATCACACTCCAGTTTATAAGGGAAGGTGAAGAGTTCATGGACAGAACGCATGAAGCACTCTTGAGAGGGCAACAGGAGGAGGAGGAGGAGGAGGAGGAGGAGGAGGAGGTATCTCAGGAAACGGAGGAGCTCCCAACATAGGAGAAGGGCACATGGAAGAGTGTAACCCAAAGGAGCAGGAAAATCAGGAGTCAGTTGCTAATCCAAGCAAATCCAATCTTTTTCAGCTCTGGCACCGGCCTGGGGGAGCACTCTCCCAAGTGAGATCCAAGTCTTGCAGGACTTAATACAGTTCCTAACTGTAAAGGTTTCCCTTGCTCGAAAGCCAGTCGAGTCCGACTCTAGGGTTGCGGTGCTCATCTCAGTTTCAAAGCCGAGGAGCCAGCGCTGTCCAAAGACGTTTCCGTGGTCACGTGGCCGGCATGAGTAGACACCAAGGCGCACGGAACGCGGTCCCCTTCCCACCGAAGCGGTCCCTATTTATCTACTTGCAATATCTTGCTTTCGAACTGCTAGGTTGGCAGGAACTGGAACCAGAGATGGAAGCTCACTCCGTCATGCGGCAACTCGGGTCTCGAACTGCTGAACTACCGACCTTCCACAGCCTGCAGTTCAGCGTCTTAACCCCTTGAGCCACCGCAGCTCCTAATACAGTTCCTACAGGCCAGCAAAAATGGAGATGTTCCACCAGGCCTGGCAGATGTCAGGGTTCGATAGTCAGGTCACACAACACAGTGTGCTTCATAAGAATATTTCTGTTTATTGGTACACCAGGACTGTGACATGTGTATTGCCTGTGTGAGGAATGCCCGGGAACAGTATGGCACCCTGAATTATACTAGGTTCAAACACCCCCCCTCACACGCTGAAGCCAATAAGCAAAGTTCGCGTGCGGGGGGGAGGGGAAGAGCAGGTAAAAGCCAAAGCCGTTGGTTCCCAGTGTTAACTGACAGCAGAATCCCACCCGTGCTGCCCCCGCCCCGCTTTACCTGCCCCGCCTCCTTCTGTTTCCCTCTCGCCCCCCCCATTTGCCTTCGTATGTTATCATCTACGGGCACTCAAGTGTAGAGTTCTGGGAGCAGTTGTTATGTGTACTATGGATTGTCATCTAATTGTTCAGGATTAATTGATTTATATAGGCTGATTGATTGTAATGTATGGCTAATTGTTTTTATTGCATTTTACTGTTAATATGCATTGTTGTGATGCACCCTGAGCCTCAAGATAATCTCAGCAGCCTGGCTTAACCATGAACTACAAAGGCACCTGGAGGCAGTAACTGAGTGGATCAGGACCATTTACTGTATATGATAGGAGAATGTCCCACCGTTTTATGTGTTGGTGGAGCCAGACCACAGCAGAAGAAGGGGAGGTGGTACGGTTGCCATCTCTGGGCTGGGAAATTGCTGGAGAATTTTGGGCGGAGCCTGGTGAGGGAGGGGGGACTTCAATGAGGCATAATGCCATAGACTCCACCCTCCAAAGCAGCTATTTTCTCCAGGGTAACTGATCTCTGTCATCTGGAAATCAGTTTTAATTCTAGAAGACCTCAAATCCTTGCGTTGTTTAGGTTCCCCTAAATGGAGGCATATCTAAAAGCTACTTAAGATGGCTGTGGCAAGGGACTGGCTTTCTGGAGTCACCTGACTCCCACGATTGGGAGGAGTCCAGCCCACTGTGCTTATTGCTTGGGTTGAACTCTCTGCCCTTCTCTCCTCATTGGTACTTGTTGGCAGGGCTCTTTTTGTAGAAAAAGCGCAGCAGGAACTCATTAGCATAATAAGCCACACCCAACAGCAGAAACTCGTTAGCATAATAGGCCACACGCCCCAACAGCACAGTTCATTAGCATATTAGGCCACACCCCCATGTCTTCCCTTGACTTGCCCAGTTGCCCCACGGCTGCGAGATGCCTGGCAAGCTGGCCCTTAAATGCCTCCCCGATCCTTCCAGGGCCCCCCCCTGGCCTGCCTGCTTTGGAGTCGCTGGGGGGGGGGTCACTCTTCAGGCCTTCCCTCTGTAGCCACGAGCACAGGTGTTTTGGCTGTAGTGGACGTGGCCAACTCTGAAGCCAGCCGGAACTCCATTCCTGTGCGTTCCTGCCCCAAAAATAGCCCTGCTTGTTGGGTGTTACAAGTCAAAACACTTCAGAATTTTCAGGGTTAATGATGTCTGCCTCGGGAGGTGGTGGATGCTCCTTCGCTGGACGTTTTCATGTTTGTTTGTAACCAATCTGTTTAGACAATAGAATGCCCGGGAACTTGCTAGTCTGATTGGAAACCAATGTGTCAAGTATTTAGCATATTGGCTTCTCCTTCCTGTCTTTGTTCTGACTGAAGAAGGAGACTCCATTCTTCCTGCCTTTTACCCTGTAACTGTAAGGATGTAGGCATTTTAGCTCTTTGTTATTTTCATATCCTGTGTACCTTTTCCCATGTTAGGTTTATAGTAAACTTTTATATTTTAAACACACCATGGACTCAGTCTCTTACTCTGCTTACTTAATAAGAATCCCAACAGTGCTTGATCTGCAGGCCTCTTGTTTTAAGCTTGACACTTCTGTTGAAAAACAGAATCCTAGCAGTCAGTGGCCCTCCTAGGATAACTCCTGCCATGGTAGCGTTGACATGCATGGCCTGGCTATCAGTGGCAGACGGTGTGGTGCGTCATGGGGGGCTGCCATCAAGGACAATGTGATGTCACTTATGGGGAAAACCAGAAGTCACGCTAGTCTTCTCTAGGAATCACCAGAAGTTTTATGGTTTTACTGCAGAGCACTTGCTAGAGAAGACTGATGCCACTTCCAAATTTCCCCACAAAGTGGCATCACCCCTTCACGTCAACAGTTTGTTTATTTATTGGTTTATTTTTCTCCTGCTGGCACTCTGATCAGAAAACGGCAGAAAACAGAACTGGGGGAGCCGTTGCCCCCACCAGAGGATTGGCGGCCCCCTCTCCAACAATAGAAAATTCCTATTAACACACAAGAAAATAGGATGAGAAAAATAACCATAGCCTATAACTTGGCACATGTTAATGAGTACTTTCTCTGACATATTCCTCCCCATTCACTGAGGTCCTGTGCTGAAATCTTCTTTCAAGTTCCACTACTCTGAGAGGCAATATCAATAGGTCTTTGCAGTGGCCCTGGGCCTTTGGAACTCCCTGCCACGAGCTATCTGCCTGGCTCCAAAGCTTCAGCCATTCATGTAAGCCATAAAAACCGCTCTGTTAAAAGCAAGTATTTGACCTTAAAAACGTAAGAGAAGCCAATGTTGGAGCAGGCCCATCCAGTCCAACACTCTGTCACACAGTGGCCAAAAATACCAGGTGCCATCAGAAGGTCCATCAGTGGGGCCAGGGCACTAGAAGCCCTCCCACTGTGTAAATCAAGGGGTGGAGGGCAGAATCCAGTTTTGGTTGTGTTCAGTGACAATAATTAAGACCTGCAGAACCTGTGGCCAGAAGTCCTGCTTGGTCAGTCAGCTGGTAGGGAGTTTTTCTCTGGTCTAGTTGACCTTTGCGTTTTATCTTCAAAACTCAGAACGCAAAACAAAAGTAAGGAAGTCCACTGGCTGGCCTTGTGCCATGCCCCCAGGTGCATGCTGGGGACCCCTCTGCTCCAAAGAGTTTGGTTAGATGCACAAGACTCCCAGGTTGGCCCTAATCGCTTCATATTTGGTCCTTGGTATCTGCACTTATTTCTTCCGTCTTCTGTAGACTGGAAGTGAACAAAGTCTTCCTGAGCGAGAAAAGGCTGTATAAATATAAATCTATAGCCGGGGTGGCCAAACTGCAGCTCTTTCAGACGTATTGTGTGGCTCCTGGCAGGGCAGCTGGGGAAGTGAAGGGGAGGCCTGTTTCCCTGATTGGTCTTCCCTTCCCCAGCCAGTGTTCCCCTCCCTGGGTAGGCTTGAGGTGAGGGGGGAGCAGAGAAAGAAAGCAAATTTAACTTTAAATGCATTCTCAAAGCAGCTGGCTCTTTAAATCCCTTCTCCAAGACAAGCCAGCCAGTGTGGGGGTGTGGGAGGCTTGGAGGACACATTTAAAGTTAAATTTGCTTTCTTTCTCTGCTGCCCCCACTTCAAGGCTACCCAGGGAGGGGAACTCTCTCCCTCCCTCCCTCCCTCCCTCCCTTCCTTCCTTCCTTCCTTCCTTCCTTCCTTCCTTCCTTCCTTCCTTCCTTCCTTCCTTCCTTCCTTCCTTCCTTCCTTTCTTTCTTTCTTTCTTTCTTTCTTTCTTTCTTTCTTTCTTTCTTTCCACCTCTTTCATTCATTCTTTCTTTCCACCTTTCTCTCTTAGACAAATTAATATCATTAGCCAATAAATATCACTGGACAAATAAATATCATTATCAATATCTGTTTTTACCCCTTTTGTTTTTATTTTTGGCAGTCTCATTTAATGTCAATAAAAGGCAAATTTGCATATTTTCCATTTAAAATGTGTGCGCAATATTTGTACATTTCTTGCAGCTCTCAAACATCTTACATTTATTCTATGTGGCTCTTACATTAAGCAAGTTTGGCCACACGTGATCTATTGTATATCTTTTTAACAGATACATCGCCCGGGACTTAGAGCAGCTTCGGCGAATGGGCATCACTCACATCGTGAACGCAGCAGCTGGAAGGTTCCACATTGACACAGGGGCCAAATTCTACAAAGACCTCCCAGTGGACTACTATGGAGTTGAAGCCGACGATGATCCAAACTTTGATCTCAGCATTTATTTCCATCCAGCCGCCAGATACATACGAGCGGCACTGAACTCTCCTCGGGGTAATTATCACAGGAATGGTGACTAGCGTTAGCACCTCTGCTTGGGAGATTCCTAGAGATTTGTGGGCAGAGCCTGGGGGGGGAGTGGAGGTTAGGGAGGGGAGGGTGCTCAGCTGGGAGGCGATGCTGTAGAGTCTGCGCTCTGAAGCTGCCATTTCCTCCAGGGGGACTGATCTCCACCACCTGCAGATTAGTTGTAATTCCAGGAGATCTCCAGCCCCCCCCCCCCCCCCTGGAGCTTGGCAGCCCTCCGGACAGCATCTGTATCCTTGGAAAACCCGGTAGGCATTTTACACACAGGCTCCTGGCTAGGGGGGTGCAGATCAAAGATTATCGTTTTAACTCCTACAGGAAAGTCGGGAAGGGCATGATTATCATTTTCATAAAATATCAGGAGTGTTATCCTATTGAAGAGTTGTTTTAATAAGTACCAAAAAAATACTTCTCAGTGAGGGTCCCCATTGGAGAGAAAGGTAAAGGTAAAGGTTCGCTTGCTCGAAAGCCAGTCGAGTCCGACCCTAGGGTTGCGGTGCTCATCTCCGTTTCAAAGCCGAAGACGCTGTCCGAAGACGTTTCCGTGGTCATGTGGCCAGCATGACTAAACACCAAGGTGCACGGAACGCTGCTACCTTCCCACTGAAGTGGTACCTATTTAAAAAGGTAAAGGTTCCCTTGCTCAAAAGCCAGTCGAGTCTGACTCTAGGGTTGCGGTGCTTATCTCAATTTCAAAGCCGAAGAGCCAGCGCTGTCCGAAGACGTTTCCATGGTTATGTGGCCAGCATGACTAAACACCAAGGCGCACGGAACGCTGTTACCTTCCCACCGAAGTGGTACCTATTTATCTACTTGCAATTTCTTGCTTTCGAACTGCTAGGTTGGCAGGAGCTGGCACTAGAGACGGGAGCACACTCCGTCATGCGGCACACTCGGGTCTCAAACTGCCGAACTACCGACCTTCCACAGCCTGCAGTTCAGCGTCTTAACCACTTGAGCCACCGCAGCTCCTTGGAGAGAAAAGCATGGTATAAATGAAGTAAAAAACAAAAGCTATTTGCCTTGTTCGAGCAAGAACATAAGAGAAGCCATTTTGGATTAGGCCAATGGCCCATCCAGTCCAACACTTCGTGTCACACAGTGGCCAAAACCCAGATACCATCAGGGGGTCCACCGGCATGGCCAGAACTCCCTTGCACTGTTGCCCCCTAAGCATCAAGAATACAGAGCATCCCTGCCCCAGACAGAGTCTTCCATCTATACCTTCTGGCTAATGAACCTCTGCTCCATATGTTCATCCGTAAACATATTCCTTAGTACTTCATGTTGGGATGTTGCATGTAGAATGCCTGGTTATCTAAAGAGGAGTACAGGGTTTGGTGGCAGAGGGAATGGGAGAATCCAGTTCAGTCTAAGGTAGGGATGCCAGCCTCCAGGTGGGACCTTGAGAGCCCCCGGAATTCCAGCTCATCTCCAGACTACAATGATCAGTTCCCCTGGGGAAAATGGATGCTTCAGAGGGTGGACTCCACTGAGGTCCCTGTCCTCACCAGGCTTCACCCCCAAATCTCCAGGAGTTTCCCAACCTGGAGATGGCAACCCCGTCCCCCCACACCTTACCAGCGGCCAGAGGGGAACTGACAACCCTATTCTAGGGGCATAATTCTTGCTGGGCCCACAACCCAGGCAGACCCGAGCAATGCAGGGCCTCCTCTTTTGGAAACAGATGTTGGGACCCTGTAGAGTAGGACTGACAATAAACCGGACTGCATAGATCATAAAATCTGCACCATCATTCACATGCCAAACTAAAATGTTGATGCCACAGCTTAAGTTTCCAGCTGAGGCGTTGGAATGTTCAGCGTCAGAACTGCAAATGGCAACATGATATATGTCAGTTTTTCAAGTTCTTAAAATTTGGTATCTCAACTATATCAGTGTTCAAAGCTTCGAAAGGACAAAGCTTCGCGAATCCATTTTGGATTTGAAATATTGGATTCCGCACCAACATTAAAAAAATCCACATGTTTCTAAAGCTGGTTTGCAGTCAGAGATTGTGGCTGCCTGGATATCTCTACTGGCCCCTTCTTGTTCTCTATATTTAGGGACGGGATTCGGTTTCTTCTCATGCCACTGATGGGAGACAGCCCAGAGACCCGGGGTAAACTGATCCTCCCTTGACCCTGCTTGCCAGGGACTGCCTCCGAGCAGGTGGCTGTGAAGTCATTGCTCATCAGAGTTGCAGCGACATCTTTTTGCAGCAGGCCGGATTAGGAGAAAAACCAAACAGAAGGAAAAGCCAGTCTTCCCAATAGGAAGAAACCCACCGTGGGGTAGGGAAAATCACTAATCCATATACTTCACTGCCCAATAGTTCCCTTCTCCAAGACAAATGATTGGTGGTTATGAGCAATAGGAAGGGGTGACATGACTGAGGTTTATAAGATGATGCATGGGATAGAGCAGGTAGAGAAAGAGGTACTTTCCTCCCTTTCTCACAATACAAGAACTCCTTGTGGGCACTCCATGAAATTGCTGAGCAGTCGGGTGAGAACGGATAAAAGGAAGTACTTCTTCACCCAGTGAGTGATTCACACATGGAATTCACTGCCACAGGAGGTGGCGGCGGCTACAATCATGGACAGCTTCAAGAGGGAATTGGATAAGCACATGGAGCAGAGGTCCATCCGTGGCTATTAGCCACAAGGTATAGATAGGGGCTCTGGGGCAAGTGGTGCTCTGTCTTCTTGGTGCTTGGGGGGGGGGGGTCAACAGTGGGAGGGCTTCTAATGTCCTGGCCCCACTGGTGGACCTCCTGAGGGCACCTGGTATTTCTGGCCACTGTGTGACACAAAGTGTTGAACGGGATGGGCCTTTGGCCTGATCCAACATTGGCGTCTCTTATGTTCTTATGTTCTTAACTGCCAAAACGAATCATAGAATTACAGAGCTGGAAGGGGCCCCACAGGCCATCTGGTCCAGCCCCCTGCTCAACGAAGGACCAGCCGCTGCTTCAAGACTGCCAGGGAGGGGGAGCTCACCACCTCCCGAGGCAGCGGATCCCACCGCTGCACGACTCTTCCTGTAGAAAAAGGTTTCCCCTGAGATCCAGCCAGTACCTCCCCGTCCATCCTTGCGAGTCCTCTCCTCTGCTGCCAACAGGAACAGCTCCCTGCCCTCCTCAACACATGTGCAGGCAGACAGGGTAGGCCACGGAGATCTGGAATTACAGCTGGTCTTCACGTGACGGGGATCGGGGCCTCTGCATGAAATGGCAGCTTTGGAGAGTGTGGTCTGTATGGGGTTACACCCTGATGAGGCCCTTCCCCAGTTTCCACACCCCAAACCTTTAGGAATTTCCCAACCCCAATTTGGTGTGGGGGCTGCCAGAGGAAATAGGATGTGGAAGAGAATACAGGGGAATGAGGTGGCCACTGCAAGTCCTTGCAGGTTCTCTCTCATGCAGGTAATTTCTCGTCCCTACCTGAAACGAGACAGAGCGGATCCCTTGGGCGAGCGGTGCAGTGCCTGAGAATTTCATCCTCTTAGATGGGGGGAAGTTCCAATGGTGAGAACACCTGTTCCCTGCCAAAAAGAACAGGAGTTAAAAACAATAGTTAACACTGACAGATCAACTGAAGAAAATGTAATGGAACAAACCATTAAAAAAAATCGATTACATGTTTAAAAAATCTATTGCAATCCTGCAGGGCCTGTAAAACAGAGCTGTTTCCGCCAGGCCTTTGGCTGAGGTGCCGATCGCCCAGCCGTCCCGGCCTCCCCTGCTCACAACCGCTGCGGTGGTGCCCGTATGGCTCGTGCCATTTGCCCCGCTCCCGGAGACCAGCCGAGCCTCATCGCAGGAGGCACCGTGAACCTGCCTTGACTAGTTGCCGTCGATCTGATTGGACTGAAACTCAATATTAAATCTTATCTTTTAATGTTAATTTTGTTTAATTTGTTTGTTCTATTTAAACCCCAATGTCTGATTGTTATTCTGTTGCTGACTGACATGCTGCAACCCACCCTGAGCCCACTCGCGGGGGAGGGCGGGATAGAAGTCTAATAAATCAAATCAAATCAAAAAAAGGGAAAAGGAACCAAAAATAATCTTATTTTTAGCACATCCCAAAGCATCCCGAAAGAAGAAAAAGAAACTCAATAAAATGCATACAGGAGTAGGCAGTACAGGGTACTTAAAATAATATGCAGTCCGCTCCCGAGTCTAGTAGAGTGTGCTACAGCCGCACGATTTAAAACGTTTCCGTCCCACCTTATCTGCTTGGGCTTCTCTGTTCAGCCATGAGTCAGCTGGATGAATACATAATATTGACGTTTGCTGGTGAGTCACCAGATTTGAACAGGCTATGGGAAAATGTCAGAAGATTCTGACATTCATCAGTAAATGTCAGAACAACCAACTGGCTGCCTTCAATAAAAGCCTAGGTGTCGTTTTCAGGGAGCAGTGTATTTTAAGAGCAGCAGCAACTTCTTATGTATATATTCCACTGTTCCCCATGCCATTTACCCTGACATAAGCGTACGGGGTTGTCAAACTCCAGGTGGTGGCTGGAGATTTCCTGGGATTACTACCAATTTCCAGGCACCAGAGATCAGTTCCCCCGGAGAAAATGGCTGCTCTGGAAGTTGGACCCTATGGCTTTATATGCCCTTGGAAGCCCCTCCCCTCCCCAAACGCTGCCCTCTGTAGCCTCCCTCCCTCCACCCTGGAAATCTCCACGTATTTCCCGACCCGGAGCTGGCAACCCTGCCAGCATACTGATGACCAGTGTTCCATCTAAGCTGAGTTAGTGTGAGCTAGCTCACAGTATTTTAGCCTCCGGCTCACAGCTTTTTGTCTCGGCTCAGGAAGGATGGGGCTCCAGAGCAAACTAATTTATGCAACAGCCAAATCACTCACTCACGACTTTAATGCCCCAGTAGCTCACAAAGTAGGATTCCTGCTCACAGGACTCCACAGCTTAGAGGGAACATTGCTGATGATGATCACCCTTCTTCTTTGAACCTGCAGGCAAAGTCCTAGTCCACTGCGCCATGGGGATAAGCCGCTCGGCGACCCTCGTCCTTGCCTTCTTGATGATCTGTGAAAACAAGACCCTAGTGGATGCCTTGAACACCGTACGGCAACACAGAGGGGTCTGCCCAAACTCTGGCTTTCTGCGCCAACTTCGAGATCTCGACATCCGGTTAACAAGTGACAGGGGAAGAGGCGGTCCCCTGAACCTGTAGAAGGAGCATGTCCCCTCTGCGATTCAAAGCCGAGAGGAACGTCGGGAAGATTACATGCGTGCCTGAACTTGGTGCCAGTAGAACATATTGCAGATTAGTTGTATATCACTCTGATGTCGAAACTCACTCAAGATTAAAGGAGTGCTGGAAACGGTATGCATACTTTTGATGGATGCAGAAATAAATGGCCAGCATTGGAGGTGGGGAAGGGGTACCAGGGAACACAGTAGTAATTCCAAGAGCAATTTAGGGTCTGCTAGAGTATAACAATAGATGCTATTTCAACAACATTATTCTGTGAAACCAAGTCCTTCTAAGCAGCATGAACCTTTGCAAGATTTGGGGAAAACTAAATGCCGATAAAAGCTTATAGGGTGTCCACCTGGCTATAAGGAGATAACGTGTTCAAACATCACTTACACAAAAATGGGTGTCCAGAGTAAGGTAGAGTTGCACCTTTATTTACTGTCTTTTAAAAAGAGAAAGGGACAGTGGGACATACCTCTGAGTGAACGTGGTGGTGGTGGTCGTGGTGGTGGGCAGACTGACAGTTAAAATAATGAAAAAGGAAAGAGAATAGTTGTTCACCATTCTACCTCAGCAGTATTGGAGTCCCTAGGGCACGAAAAAGTTGATGCATTTGAAATGTGGTGTTGGAGGAGAGTTTTGTGGGTACTGTGGACAGCCAAAAAGACTAATCAGTGGGCCCTTGATCAAATCAAGCCTGAATTCTCTCTAGAAGCTTAGAATGACTAAAATGAGGCTATCGTACTTTGGTCACATGATGAGAAGACAAGAGTCACTAGAAAGGACATTATTGCTAGGAAAAGCGGAAGACAGCAGGAAAAGTGGAAGACCCAACAGGAGGTGGATGGACTCAATCAAGGAAGCCACAAAGGCCCTCTCAGTCCGCAAGACCTGAGCAAGGCTGTGAATGAGAGGACATTTTGGAGGTCATTAGTTCATAGGGTTGCCATAAGTCAGAAGAGACCTGGTGGCACATAACGTGGCACAGGAACGATACTGCATATATTGTAGGGGAGTGCTGCCACCACTTTGACACTTTGCGGGTTTCCTGTCAATGTGGCCCAAGCTCCCCAAGGACATCTAGCATCCCACTTTTACAGCAGGAGATTTGCTTCAATGGTCCACAGGAATTCAGACCACTGCTGCTAGCGAGGTCTGGAAGGGGGTGGCCCTGATGGCCAGGAGGGAGCCCAGCCCCCATGATTCAAAGGCACCCCCGTCATGTGCTGTCTCACAGGCCCTGTTACCAACCAACCAGGAAACTAAATAGCCCAGGTCTTTGTTCTCTCTCTTTTTGTTCTTGGCCCCTAGCCAGATCCCAAAATTGGTGTGGAAAACCCAGGAATGCAGGCTGCTTGCCAAAACTTTCTGTGTAGAGCAAGATTTTGTTGAGAAGTTGTCATCAGGAGCATTCTCCAGAGTTCTGTTCTACTCTCCACTCTGATGTGAGACTGTTTCTGGCAGGCTTTCTGTTAATCCGTAACACAACCTCCAATTCTGCTGGGCTGGGTGAGGTCTGGTGGCCAAGAAAATGACATGGCCGATAACATAACTTGCCTCTATGCCTTCCTGTGTTTTATCATCATCATCATCATCTGGCAATGTGTGTAGTGTAGCCAGGATATCCAAAGATTGTCTGGCAGCTTTAAGTTCTAGCCCTTAAGCATCATGCACCACTAGATGGTGAGCTAAACTTATTTTGGGGGCTGAGAAAGCTCTGAAAGACCTGTGACTGGACCAAGATGGCTTCATGTGGAAGAGTGCGGAACCAAACCCGGTTCTCCAGATTACTCGCTCATAACCACCACGCCGCGCTGTCTCTCATTCCTATGCTATAAGTACACGTGTGCCCACCAGTGTCACAGGAGCAAGCAGAAATCTCCTTCCATTTGTACTACTCCTTGACCTCCTAGATCAGTGATGGCGAACCTTTTAGAGACCAAGTGTCCGAACTGCGACCCAGAACCCCCTTATTGATCGCCAAGTGCCAACACGGCAATTTAACCTGAAGACTGAGGTTGTACTTTAGGAAAAACAACTCATACACTAACTTAAGAGGATCCAAACAAAGTAAGGAAAGCAATCCCAAAGGCTTTCATTTACTTGAAATTATTTGGCAGGGAATTCAACACTTTAATGGCGGGCTGGGCCTGGCTGGGTCGATGGCACACATGCCCACAGAGAGGGCTTTGAGTGCCACCTCTGGCACCCGTGCCATAGGTTCCCCACCACTGTCCTAGATTCACAGAGGTGTCAAATTAATTTATTGTGAGGGTCGGATCTGACATAAATGTCACTTTGTTGGGCTGGGCCATGCGTGCCATCAAATGTAATGCCAGGTACCAGAGATATAAACTTTATAAAGGTTTCGTGCAAACCCAATTAACCAATCAAACCCATTCCCACTCTCTGAAAGAGTACACAGTGAGCCATATTCACGGCACACCAAAGCACATTTATTCCTCCCTTCCTCCATCCATGGAGTCTGGGGTGGCTCACATGGCTCTTGCCCCCACAATTGGCTCCTCCCAGTAACCTGGAGATTTGGGCAGGGCGAGTGACAGAGACTGCCGAGAGCCAGGGGCCTAGCCACGTGGCTCAGTATTGCTGTGAACCCAGGACTCACGAATGGGATATTCCAACCAGTGCCTCAGAATCGCTCTGCCATAATGAACGAGTCGACACACCAGGGCTGGCTCCTTCCTCCTCTTTCTCTTCATCCTGCCAGTCCAGTTTGCCAGACTTTCCCTGAGGTTGCCACCCTCTCGGTTGGCAGTGGAGCCACCCAGCTAACGAGGCCTCCTTGGCTGAGCTGTGACTGTGATGCCACAAAAGCCCCCAGAGCAGGGGTGTCAAACTCATTTGTCACGAGGACTGGATCCGGCATGAATGCCACTTTGTCGGACTGGGCCACATGTGCCATAAAGTGTGACGCCAGGTGCCAGAGATGTAAACTTTGACACTTCGTGGGTTTCCAATCAAGCTGATTACGATGCGCTTTGTAACTTTGCATCCCAAGTTCCTTTTTGCAGCCTCTCTCCCATTTTTCTGACTGGGATATAAAGACTCAAGAACCTCCATTCCAACTGGTTTCTGGGGATGTGCTGACTTCTCAAAGGCTTCTGTGGGCCTCTGAGGAGCAACTGGATTCAAATGTAAGGAGGTCACCAAAAACGATTATCAAACATAGCCTGTTAAGCATGTCAAGGGATTGGCCCACTGAGGGACGCTCAGCATGCCCTTTGCAAAGGGAAGTCCCACCTGACCATCCTTCTGGAGTTCCTTGAGCAGGTGAACAAGCATGTGGATCAGGGCAGTTTGGTAGGCTTTGTATACTTGGACTTCCAAAGCACTTTTGCCAAGGTACCCCTACCTCATGCAGAAGAGCAAGTCACACCCCGGATGTCCTGGGTCGAAGGGGCTGTGACTGGTGGGGAGGCTTTCCTGTCTATCTGCAAGCACTGCTCCAGGGCTTCGTATCTCCGACGGCAGCAGGACCCATTTAGTTCAGGTGCAACAGGCCTAAAGTGGGGGATGGGATGATGTAAATGAGAGACAGAAGTATAGCAGGGGTATTGCAGCCTTCTCCATCCACTGCCCCCCCCTACTCAGGAGGGGCCTGGATCTCTCTTGGGATTAGACATACGTCTGTGCCTCAACTGTGCCATAGTAGACTTCTGGTTTAATGGTGACGCATTCCCCGGGGACCTCCCGGGGAGACCATCCGCGTGCCAGTGGTTCGGGGGGGGCGATTGTTCACACACACACACCCGGAGCCTTGGTGAAAGGCTCCTAGCCATGGGGCTGTTGAGGGGTGGCCTCTTCGCCAGCGCGATGCTGGAGAATTGAGGCGCTCCTCCACCCTGATGGTCCGGCCGTTGGGCATCCGAATGGAATTAGAGACGCCGACTGGGACAAGCGTTGGAGATCGGGCGTTGCAAACGTACCTGTGGCGAGGTCTCCAGACCACCAGTGAGTCGAGTTTAACGCAAACACCAGGATTATAAAAGAAAGCCCCCCGGGATTGGCGAGACCAGCGAGCGGGGGAGGGGCCCCTCCTATACGCATGAGCAAAGCAGCGATCTCCCAGGGGGGGGTGGAACTATAAGCGTTAAAATCTGGTTTGAAGAGCACATGAAAGTGTGAATAAGTGCTTGGCCGGATTGCAGAGACTTTAGCAAAACTTTTTAAAAGTAAGCAATCCATAAAAATGGCGCTGAGAAAAGCGGAGAAAGAAAGGCGGGCAAAAATGAAACCGGTGTCCGATTCCCCATGCATTCGAACAAATCCACGGTTGATGAACAAAGTAGAATTTATTGTAAAGCGATGATTAGATCAGGAACACAAGAATTGTTAGTAATGACTACAAGTCTTTTTTTTTTTTTTTGACTACAAGTCTCATAGGGAAACATAATAAAGGAACTTGAACCAGGTGAGAGCCAATGAGCCCAATTCCCGCTGGCGGGAATGTAGATAAAACGAGCGCCCAATTCCTTGGGAACCCAACGGTTCTACAACATAAACACAAGTTCAGTTCTCGGGCATCAAATACATAATAAGCAGAGCAACGCCATAACTCCTTCCCACCTCCAGCTGTGTGACCTTGAGCAGTTCCGCAGCATAGCAAGCAAAGACAGTAAACACCTACTCAGGAAGAAACATGAGGGGGGGATGACCAGAGCATAAGGTAACATGTAGAACAGAGCACACCATTCAATGGCAGCTTGCTGACAACCGGCTGGAAGCATGAGCCCCTGACCGGAAGATACCACAGAGTTTTCTAAGCTGCTAGTGGACTCTTTGCGCCCTCTACTGGATCAGATGATGAATATCAACCAACAGCTGACAACATTAAACCAGAACTTTGCAGCTCAGCAGCTCCAACGGAATGAAACTACCAAAAAGACGAAGCAAGCAGCTGAGAAGGTGAAGGAACATAAGAACATAAGAGATGCCAATGTTGGATCAGGCCAAAGGCCCATCCAGCCCAACACTCTGGATCACACAGTGGCTAGAAATACCAGTGCCATCAGGAGGTCCACCAGTGGGGCCAGAACATTAGAAGCCCTCCCACTATTGACCCCCCAAGCACCAAGAAGACAAAACATCACCTGCCCCAGAGCCCCTATCAATACCTTGTGGCTAATAGCCACTGATGGACCTCTGCTCCGTATGCTTATCTAATTCCCTTTTGAAGCCGTCCATGCTTGTAGCCGCCACCACTTCCTGTGGCAGTGAATTCCATGTGTGAATCACTCTTTGGGTGAAGAAGTACTTTCTTTTATCCGTTCTAACCTGACCGCTCAGCAATTTCATGGAGAGCCCACGAGTTCTTGTATTGTGAGAAAGGGAGAAAAGTACCTCTTTCTCTACCTGCTTTCCCATGCATAATCTTATAAACCTCAATCATGTCACCCCTCAGTCGTCGTTTCTCCAAGCTAAAGAGCCCCAAGTGCCTTAACCTTTCCTCTTAGGAAAAGTGTTCCAACCCTTTGGATGCCAAATCCAAAAAGGTTAATAAAAGGGTGCAGCTATTGGAAAAGAAGCAAGTTTCTGATGAATCTCAGCTTATGCAGCTACAAATGGAAAAAGCCAACCTAGTTCTCCAGTTCCAAGGTGTCCCCAAGACTGAAGATGAGGATCTGCAATCCAGTAAACCAGTGCCGAAAGCCCAGAGAGAGATGTTCTTATCAGGGATCACCTCAGCCTCTCTGCCCTGTTGCTGGTACTCCAGAGGAACCGGTTGGCCCCTGTGTGAGACGGGAGGCTGGACTAGATGGGCAACTGGTCATATATCTCACAACATGATGGGCCTCCACAAAAAAGGGAGGCCTAAGCCAGGATGGATTGCCCATTTAACTTGGAGGGAAAGTTCCGGAGGGCCACTGCCTTGGAGACCTGCTGGCAACTGGGCACAGCAGTAGAAACCTAAGCTGCAGTGTTAGAAGAGTCAAACAACACAAATAGAGCTGAGTGGCGACACCAGCAAGGGGGGGTCTGGTTTGGCCCACTGTGTCCCCCTCTCCCCCTGCTCCCAGCCAGCAGGCGTGGAAGAGGCAGCCACAGAGCTGGAACCCACTCCCGGTGCTGCTGGCCAGGCCCGAGTGAAGTCCCCCCCCCCCAGCACCAGCTCCTCGTGTGACAAGTCCCACTCAGCCCACTTGCTCCTCCTGGGCCACCTGAACCTGTCCGTCCACCCCTGCTGCCCACAGCCGCCACCTGCTTAGGAACATACAGATAGACTCAGTTGGGTCACCGTCAATGTTCCCCCTAAGCTGTGGAGTCTTGTGAGCAAAAATTCTACTTTGTGAGCTACCAGCATTAAAGTTGTGAGTGGGCAATTTGGCTACTGCATAAATTATTTTGCTCTGGAGCCTCGTCCTTCCTGAGGCATAAATTAGTTTGCTCTGGAGCCCCATCCTTCCTGAGCGAAGACAAAAATCTGTGAGCTGGAGGCTAAGAAACTGTGAGCTAGCTCACGCTAACTCAGCTTAGAGGGAACACCGGTCACCGTGTTGGTCTGAAGAAACGGAACAGAGTTTGAGTCCAGGGGCACCTTGAAGACCAACCGAGTTTGATTCTGGGTGGAAGCTTTTGTGTGCGGGCACACCTCATCAGATCCAGATATGCACACAAAAGCTTCCACCCAGAATCAAACTCGGTTGATCTTCAAGGCGCCCCTGGACTCAAGCTTTGTTTTCTCATACAGGTCATCTTAAACTGACATCATCTGCCCCGTGGACCTCTCCCTTGGAAAATCAGTTACATTTAAGATTTGGGAAAAGTTAACAGAATATGTGACTCAGTTTGTAATGAGATTAATTTGATTAAGACTAGATGTGTATTCAAGCTGATTAGAAGATCTCCTCTCTTGGGTTTTTAGTCAGTAGTGGGTATCTTTTCTTTATCCCCCTAATTGTAGTCCCCTCCCTTATTTCTGTTATAGTTTGTAGTTTTAATAAAAAATGCAATAAAAAATTCCCCATTGGGGAGCAAAAAAAGAAAACCACAAGCAATGTTCCCTCTAAGCTGTGGAGTCTTGTGAGCAAAAATTCTATTTTGTGAGCTACCAGCATTAAAGTTGTGAGCGAACAATTTGGCTACCGCATAAATTAGTTTGCTCTGGAGCCATCCTTCCTAAGCTAAGACAAAAATGTGTGAGCCGGAGGCTAAAAAACGGTGAGCTAGCTCACACTAACTCAGCTTAGAGGGAACACTGATCACAATGTTTCCCAGAGTTTCCTGTTCCTCCGTATGAGCCTCTGCACCTTATGTTGCATTCAGCACTTTCTTCGTGCATTCTCCCATGACACGCCCCCAAGAGTGTGTCTGTGTGTCTCTCCTCCCTCTTCACATTAGCTTGCCTGGCAGGTGTCGATGAAGGGCCTCTGTGACAATCCTGGCGGTCCACCCCCATCAGCTGCCCCACATTTTCTATTCACATACCACCATCTGCCCCTCGAAGGCATACCAGGAGCTGCTTGCCCAGTGCTGATATGCCCCTATTGTGGCTTTTCATTCCATGTGTTCCAGAGATAGCTCTGCTTTTCAGGCACGCCTGCAGCTCGACGCTTGGGTATTAGGAGGCGATCATTTCCAGAATAGCTTGATGCTTTACGAGATCACTCGAGATTTCCCAAAGGCTAAGAATCTGCATGTGTTGGTTGGAGTTGGATCAGTAGTCTTGAACCCAAGAGGCTGACACAGCAGCATTTTCTCCAGTTTTTCCATACCTTTTGCAAACCAGCACACACTCAAATTTAAATTTCCTGCACTGACTTCACCAACTCAGCCTACTTTTTTGGAGCACTTCCGTCTCCTTCCCATCAAGACTCTGTGTATTTTACCATCACTTGCAGCTAGAAAAAAGAATCAAGGACAGCCTCCCAAGGTGTAACGTTTTGTTTTTAGCTTCCCCAAACGTGTGCGTGTGAAGGGTGCCGTCAGGTGGCAGCCGACTTACATAGAGACCCCAGCAAGGGGCTTCCAAGGCAAGTGAGAAGCGGCGGTGGTTTGCCCAAGTGCCTTTCTCTGCAGAGCCTTCCTTGGTGGTCTCCCAAGTGCCGACCCTGTTGAGCTTCCAAGATCTGACGAAATCGGGCTATACCATGCCGCTTCCCCCTCCCATTATAACACAAAATAAATTTACGCGGATGTAGTCCAGCCTGCCCACAGAAGGCAACTCCCCCCCCCAATGAATGGGAGGAACAATGGGAAGGGAAAGTGACACCACAGTGCCCGTGACATTGCTGGGATTTTCCCCCAGCCTCCGGCCTTTTCTTAGCGATGCCAGCCTCCAGGTAGGACCCCAGGGTCACAGCTCATCCCCAGACTACAGAGTTCAGTCTCCCTGGAGGAAATGGAGCAAGTGATTAACACGTGGAATTCACTGCCACAGGAAGTGGTGGCGGCTACAAGCATGGACGGCTTCAAGAGGGAATTAGATAAGCATATGGAGCAGAGGTCCATCAGTGGCTATTAGCCACAAGGTATAGCTAGGGCCTCTGGGGCAAGTGATGCTCTGTCTTCTTGGTGCTTGGGGGGGTCAACAGTGGGAGGGCTTCTAATGTCCCAGCCCCACTGCTGGACCTCCTGATGGCACCTGGTAGTTTTGGCCACTGTGTGATCCAGAGTGTTGGACTGGATGGGCCATTGGCCTGATCCAACATTGGCTTCTCTTATGTTCTTATGATTATGCATGGGATAGAGCAGGTAGAGAAAGAGGCACTTTTCTCCCTTTCTCACAATACAAGAACTCGTGGGCACTCCATGAAATTGCTGAGGAGTTGGGTTAGAATGGATAAAAGGAAGTCCTTCTTCACCCAAAGAGTGATGAACACATGGAATTCACTGTCACAGGAGGAGGAGGTGGTGGCTACAAGCATGGACAGCTTCAAGAGGGAACTGGATAAGCATATGGAGCAGAGGTCCATCAAGGGCTATTAGCCACAAGGTATAGATAGGGTTAGTCCCACAAGTCTCATGAAGACTAACAGCTTGATAAAGATATCAATTCGAAACAGGCCTGTCCTGTAGTACTAACCTTGATGTCTTCGTGCTCTGAGGGACTTGTCTTCGGCTGTTAAAGAGAATGTGTTTTCCTGTTCTTACAGCATAAAGAATATTGTTTATAGGCTCGGTCCCTTTAAGATTGTATTTCAGCAGAGTTTATGCCCCACTTGAAATTGTATGTCTTTTAATGTAATTATGCACTGTATTTGTACTTTGCATGATAGCTTATCTCACATCACTATAAATATATTTGCAAAAAAAAAGAAAGTATTTTGTTTACATTCTTAAAGGTTGCTTTTGTACGTTTGGTCGATTCTATTATTGGCAACCTTCTCCTTGCTTGTTTGTAAGAAATCAGGGGGCAGATGTCCTATCCCAGAAGCCCGTGTACACTGGCCAAGCCCCTGAAGAGACCTTGTCCCTGGTATTGTGATCTGGAAATTTCTCAGTGACCCAGGAAAGAACAGACTGGCAGGCCACTGCAGGACCCCCAACCTCAGGCTTAGTTTCAGGCCCTGTGTGCCATGCCCTCCCCCCCAAACCCCACGGGTGTTCTCAGAGAATCAGGGCCCAATTCAATCTCTGTATAGCTTGCTATATGTGCCACCACCAGAGTGTCGTGGTGAGATCGTGCATGTGTGTCGTGGCACCCAACTGGCTGGGCGTTTGGGAGTATTCAAGACCTTGCAGCTGGTATCCAGGAAGTTCTGGGGGGGCCAGCTCTAACCAGAATGCAGCAACCTGCACAAGTTGCCACTGACCTGACAAGCCAGAAGGGTTACTTCAACCATTACCCAATGATGAAGTCCTCTGTCTCCATGGACTTCATCACGGAAATGTCACGGAGTATTGTGCTCTCAAACCCCCTCATCATTTTAAGGTGTGCATCCAAGAGGGGATTTCTGGTCTAGTGTGTAATTGATACCTCACCAGTAACATTTCCCCCTCTTCAGACTCTTCAACTTTCCAAAGTAGTCGGGGTGGGCTGATTCAGATTTGGACTACAGGACACTGGAAGAGGGCGCTCGCCCCCCCCCCCCCCACAGTCCCAGGGCAGGGCAGGGCAGGGAACTTTTCCTGCTGGCAGCAGAGGATAGAACTCGCAGTAATGTGTTTAAATTATGGGCAGGAAGGGACCGGACGGACATCAGGGAATAATTGTTTTACAGTAAGAATAGTTCAGCAGTGGAATCGGCTGCCCGGGGGGGGGGGGTTCCCCCCTCTCTGGCAAACTTCAGGAAAACTTCCCAGGGATGCTCGAGGCTAATCTTGCGCTGAGCGGGGGGGGGGGGGTTGGACTAGATGGCCTGGATGGCCCCTTCCAACTGTATTATTATATGCTTCTATACCTATGTCTTGCTGTTCTGCCCAATGGGGACCCAAGACAGATGACAATGTTCTTCTCATCCCACTTTCATTTTTTTGGTGGGTATTTTTGTATGCATGTGTGCACGCATACATGCGTGTGTGTATGTGCTTGCATTCCCATGCCTGGACTCCCCCTGACCCTCCCAACCCCCCAAGACCCCAGCTCCCCACACCCTCCAACCCCCTCAAGGATCCAACTAGCTCGACCGAGACGTCAGGAGTAGAGAGAAGCGGGGGTGGTGAGCTCCCCTCTCCCCGTCACGCAGGGCTGGCCGACAGAGGCAGTCCCTGTGAAAGGCCTGGCTGGGCGAGACCCTGACCCCACAGAGACTGGGTGGCAGGCGAGGCCTGGGTCGGTCATGCCTCCCCACCTGGACAGTCTGACAGGACACCAGGAGGTGACAAGCCCACAGCCAGCTGGAGTGCCAAGGCTGTGTTGCAAGGACTAGCGGCCTCATTGGCTGCACACGGGCTCAGCGAGCTGGCCCCCATCCTGGCTCAGAGCAGGTTATCGGAGCTTAAGTCTGGCGGCAGTGGGACCAGGCAGGGGAGAGCGGAGGGGAGGAACAAGGCGGTGGGGGGAGGAAGGGGCAGCAGTATATAACAGAGGCAAGTCCAGCAGGTCGAGGAGGAGAAGGCCGGTGACCCGTCCGGAGTGAGAGACAGGGAGAAAGAAAGAGAAGGGCACAAATGGGCTGGTGTGGAGGGGTGGTGACGTAACCCTCCTTCCCTGGCCATTCTGAGACCTCTGGCAGCCTCAAGGAGGGGACGGGGGGCCCACCCGAGCAACAGTGACCAGCAGTGTGCCCCCGGGTGCAGAGGCGGGGACGTGACAGGAAGTCATGGTGACTTCTGGCAACCCCTACTTGGGGTTTGGACTTTTTCAGAGAGGTGGCTGGATTGCCTGCCTCTGCGTCCCAAGCCCTGGTATTCCTTGGAGGTCTCTCTTCCACTTCTTGCCAGGGTCAGCCCTGCAAGTAAGTAGCTTCCTGTTGTGTAGTGGGTTCGACGCATTGTCAGCTACGCTGCCATATGGTTCATGGACTGAGGGGGCACCCACCTGACCTGCGTACCACTGGGTGCCACATTCCTTTCCCTGCTTGCCTCTCCTGTTATCTGTAACCTTGTACCACTGTCTGGTTGTAGTGTCTTCATATTAATCCACTGTGTTTCGTATTCCAGCTCAGCTGCATCGGCTATTCCTTCCCGCCCACGGGTGTGTGTGGGGGCGTGTCGTTTGAACTCTGTATATCTCAGTAAGCTTTCCCTTTTTACTCATTCCTAACAGTGCTTGTGTTCCTGACCAATAGTACTGACAATAAAGTATATGCTTCTTGGAAGACTGTGCTCCATTTGTTTGACTGTTGGACCTGACACGCATCAAAGATCACAGAGACGGTGTGATGATAAGCACGGTTTACGGAACACAACTAGAACAAGAGTACAACGGCCTGGCGGCCCACAATATACAGACACCAAAAGACACCCCTAGGTACTATTGGCGGGTTCAAACGTCTCGCCAATGGTCCTATTGGTTCCCTAGGGAAGATTCCAGGACCCTAGTCCCTATTGTTGTTAGGACTCAGCCTCAAGCACATATTGCTGTCACCTAGTGGCGGTCAGCAGACATAACACTTCCGAGCTCTGGTAAGACCATCCAGGTCAGGTCTCCCCACTTCGATTTCATCCTCACAAATGCCAGCCTGTGAAGGGGGTTAGACTGGGAGTCAAGGCTCCCTCTAAGCTGTGGGGTCTTGTGAGCAAAAATCCCACTTTGTGAGCTACTACTGGCCTTAAAGTTGTGAGCCAGCGATTGGGCTACTGCATAAATTAGTTTGCTCTGGAGCCCCATCCTACCTGAGCTGAGACAAAAATGTCTGAGCCGGAGGCTAAAAAACTGAGTTCGCTCACACGAACTCAGCCGTGTGTGCTGAGTGTGCGTGGCCCAAGGTCACACAGAGAGCTTCTGGGGCACAGCAGGGATTCGAACTTGGACCCCACCCCCCCAAGATCCTGATCTAACGGCTACACTACACTGGCTCTCAGCTTTAGGCGTATGACTGACCCTTTTGTCTGCTGGCCTCTCTCTCTCTCCCAGGTCAGAGCTTCATAGCATCGAGTTGCCCATCCAACCTTCTAGGTACCACCCAGTAGCTCTTCCTCTGTCTTTAGAGACATCCATAGTGCAAATATTACTAAGGCAATATTACTTATCCTGCTCCTGCAAGTCTAGCCAGCTCTTTTCAGATTAAAGGCATCTTCTTCCCAGGGGGGAACAAATACCCCTGTTTCACTGAACATTCTCCTGCCTTTTGCAGCTAGGAATTACTTGCTCAGTTCCAGTGACAACGGGCTGTTACTTGATAAATCTGACACGGTGTTCCCGAGAACATCTGTTTCCACTTGGGCTGTTTTTGGCTCAGAGATGCCTTTCCATGCCATGTCGTCCATCCCCAATTGGCAAGCCACTCATGACTGCAAAGCGATTGCTACGCCAGACATCCCGGCCATCTCTTCATACCCCATCGTATTTATTTTTAGACCCTCATTAGCATTTCTCCGGCCATTCCTCCCCCTCCAATTGATCTTAATGCCTTTGTAGCCCAGCTCAAACGTTTAATTTGTGGAGTCAACATCAAAAGAAAGAAGAACCCCACCCATCCCCCTGCATTCAGCAGAATGAGGATGTGATTCGTATCAACTGCAGCCTCCGCCTTCCCCCTCCCCAGTCGGCATGCAATCACCCCTCTGCTTCAACAATATCTGTATGGTTCCTGGAGGCTCAGGAGTGCTCTTTCCTTCACTTCCCTCATGGAAGACATGGGCTTCGGTCCACTTTCCCACTCCATTCAGAAGCACAGTTAAGAATGCATGCCTCAGACCTTTGAAGACAAAATGTCACTTCTCCACAGAACATGTCCCCTGGATCCCGGCCCTTAGGATGGTTCCGTTCCAAGTCTTCCCTCTGCCTGGATGTTGTAGCACCATCTGACGACACCTAAGGCCACATGTTGATTTCACCTCTTCATTAAAGTTCATCTTAGATGTTTTAAGTCTACATTTCTTCTAAGGAGTCCATTATCACCACAAGTAGACACATGGGGGGGGGGCCTGTGGTGAAGAAGAAGAAGAAGAAGAAGAAGAAGAAGAAGAAGAAGAAGAAGCAGCAGCAGCAGCAGCAACAGCAGCAGCAGCAGCAGCAGCAGCAGCAACAGCAGCAGCAGCAGCAGCAGCAGCAGCAGCCCTGCCTTTAACTACCCAGAGGAGTCTCAGAGCGGCTTACAAACTCCTTCCCCTTCCCCTCCCCACAACAGACTCCCATTTGCTGTTCAACAAAAGTGCTTTGCATACAAGCTTTGCAAGAAGACACACCCAACAGCAGAAACCCGTTAACCTATTAGGCCACACCCCTGACATCACAGCTCATTGGCACATTAGGCCACACCCCCATGTTGCCACACCCACCTTTTGCTTCTTATTCTGTTTACTTTGTTTGTTGTCAAAACCCAGGGCTTTTTTTGTAGCAGGAACTCCTTTGCATGTTAGGCCACACACACCGAATTTAGCCAATCCAAATGAGTTTCTGCTGTTAGGTGTGGCCTGTTATGCTAATGAATAAATGCTGGGCGTGGCCAACTCAGGAGCCAGCCGGAACTCCATTCCTGTGCGTTCCTGCCCAAAAATAGCCCTAGGTGAGAGTCCTTACTCTCCCAGAAAGTACAGACAAACGCATGTGCACCTTTCAACATCCAAAACAGCCTCTACAGGCAAGCTCGGTTCTCTTACACCATCAGGGAAGACCGCTGGTGCCAAGGACGATGGGCAGGACCTGGCCCTGAGACAGGGCTGAATTGTACTGCTGGGCTGAATCAGTCCAGGGGAGACCAACTCTGTTTGTCAAAGGCACCTTGAATTTGACAACAGCCTCTCTTAGGTCCTTTCTCCCAACCATCTCTTGGGGTCTTTTCAGTCATGAACAGGCCATCAAAAAGATCCCCCCAAGTCAGGAGAATTGGGCTCTGCCTTGAAACTGACTAGGTGGCCTTGGGTTGGTTATTTGATCTCAGTTGAGCCTACCTCACAGGGTTCTTGTGAAGATAAAGTGGAAAGGGGAGGGACACTACCTCATTGTCAGACTAGCATAGAATCCAGTGTTCTAATACTGATTAATAGGAAACTAATGTTAGACGGGGGGACTTGGGGGGTGTTCTCTTCCTTCTAGTTTAGTAAAGGTAAAGGTCAAGGTTTCCCTTGCTTGAAAGCCAGTCCAATCCGACTCTAGGGTTGCGGTGCTCATCTCCGTTTCAAAGTCGAAGAGCCAGCGCTGTCCGAAGACGTTTCCGTGGTCATGTGGCCGGCATGACTAGACACCAAGGTGCACGGAACGCTGTTACCTTCCCACCAAAGGGGGGACACCTTTATCTACTTGCAATTTCTTGCTTTCAAATTGCCAGGTTGGCAGGAGCTGAAACTAGAGATGGGAGCTCACTCCATCATGCGGCACCTGGGTCTCGAACTGCCGAACTACCGACCTTCCACAGCCTTCAGTTCAGCATCTTAACCCCTTGAGCCACCGCAGCTCCATCCTTCCAGTTTACTCATTGCATATTCTAAGCCAGTACTAAAAAGTCCCACACATGTTTTCATTCCACCCTTCCTCGAAGGAACTCAGGGCAGCAAACTCAGGTCTCTTCAAATTAATCTTTACAACCACCCTGTGAAGGTAGGCTAAGTGGAGAGTGTGGCTGACCCAAGGCCGCCCAATGAGCTTCACGGCACGGGTGGGATTTGGAATCAGGCCTCCTGTTCCTGCACCACATGGGTCCTCTGGCCCCTCCAATGCACTTCCCAGCCCACCCACACAAGGGCTCCTGTTTATGATCAGTGAAACACTCCCAAGAGGAAGGCTGCACTTCCCGCAAACACTCATTTGGCATTCCAGTGAAGGATGCAGGATTCACACCTGAGCTTCAGGCAAACTGTAAAGTGCGTGACAGGCTTCAGCACTTTAGCAGTTTCGGCTTCCCAAGAAAGTGGCTCTCCATGAACCAAGGGACTCTCTCCTGAGGTTAAAAAGAAAGCTGCTCTTACTTGATCTCTCCAAAAGCAGAGCCGTAATTGCGGTTTCCCTCAAGGTTGTCACAAAAGACTGGCAATAACCACTTCCAGACGGAGCACAGCGCACAGCGATGCTCTCATTCTGCACCAAGCCGACCAAGTCCACTTGTTCTTTGTCCGTAATACCCTCACATTTTGCTCCTAATCTGTTTAAATGAATTCTGAATGGGGGCCTTTGATGTGCCCGCCAGCCAAAGTCACTGTGAGCGCCCTCCCCCCCCTCTTTCTGCGTGCGGATTATAATGACTACTTCAAAGTCCCCGTGGCAACGCCGCACTCTTTGCAATGGCCACTCGGAACATGTGCCTGATGCGCCAAGCTCTGCTCCAGGACATAAACGGCCGTAATTGAACGCTATCTCCTCACACAGTGTTGCCGTCTTTCCCGATAAAAACAATTTGTTTTACCAATTCCAGTTTCTCTGGCATTGAGCAGTCCAAGCAATGCAGAGGATAGCCTCGCTGCTAAGCCCCAGCCTCCGTTTCCACAGAATCACTGACAAAGGAGCCCTGCGATCACATTCGGGCCTACATCGCCTTTCCTTGTGCAGGCTTGTTCCAGACCCTGGTTTTAAATAAAAATTAAAGACCTCTTTTAAACTGCCACATGTCAAGGTTCTACTGAAAGTTCCAGGGCTTTAGATGCCTCCTCAAGGTCTACAAAAGAGCAGGCTGTTTTTCTTTGGTATGAGGAGAGCTTTTGACATTTGCTCGGAGCTCTGTCAGGGTCTCCCTGACCCTGATAGGGTTGCCAACCTCCTGGTGGGGACAGGGGATCCCCACCCCCAGGTCCCATTTGCAGCAGTGGGCGAAAAAGAAAATAAGAAATGGGCTTATGGCATGGTATCACTGCCAGAGAAAACCTGGAAGTGCCCTCATGCCTCTCTAGGAATTGCTGGAAACTCTGTGGTGAAACCAGGGTTTCCCCTGGAGGTGATGTCAATCCTCTCTGGAAATCACTGAAAATTCTATGGTTTTACTGCTGAGTTTCCAAGTGATTCCTAGAGAGGCTTGATGTCACTTCCAGGGTTTTTCCAGAAGAGATGTCACACCATTTCTGACAGCCCTCCTGTTCCTGACTAGTTGACAAGTGGGGCCCGGCAACCCTACGTGGCCCACCCTGTTTCACCCCCCCTCAGTTCCACTCGAGCTCCGCCCCCATCCAGCTCAGTTCCACCATGGTTTCCACGCTCCACCCCCAAGTCCCAAGATCTGAGTTGCAGAGCAACCTAACACAGCCCCAGGTTGGGCCCTCCGCAATGTGCGGGAGGCTGCTGAGAACCACCTGCTGTTGCCAACCTCCAGGTGCGGGCTGGCCATCTCCCAGAATTGCAACCGATCTCCAGATTCCAGACACCGCTTATGAATCCATTATTTATTTAGAACATTAATTGTTTTTAAATAAAACATGAAAATGGCTGCTTTAGAAGGTAGGCTAGAAAGATAACAATATAGAGCTGGAAGGGTCCTCCAGGGTCATTTAGTCCAACCCGCTGCACAGTGCAGAAATTTCCAGCTCCAGTTCCAGTGCAAAAAAACCCCTGTATGCAAATAAGCATTTAGGTGTGATTTAGTCATACCTCTGGACTGAACAAGGCAGCGGTTAAATAATGAGCTATGGACAGAGTAACAGCCTTATCTTTGACAGATAATAAATACAATAAATGGAAATTGTGTGGACATACTAGGAAGTGTGAAATCAATGGAGAAATAAAAGAAGAACTTATGGAAGAATACAAATCACAACTGAATCAAAAATGGGCAAGATTTGCTGTTTTTGGAATAATAATCTGGAAGCACTGGAAAAGATGGAGTGCTCAGTAGGGGTGTGCAATATTTTTAATTGGTATTTTTCAGTTCACGTCTATTGGACCCAAAAAAAATTGGGATACCAGTACAGTATCCGCATCTTGGATTTTCTGGAAATCCCCCCCCCCCCCCAATTTTGTCCAATAGATACAATCTTTTAAAAAGCTAGCCCGATCCAGGAGCTGGCTTGGCCTCTCCTGCAGCCCGGTTTAAACTCCTAGTGCTCAGTCCCAAGAAAGAGGGTGCACATTTCCTTTTGGCATCCTAATGTCCTTGTGCATTTGCACTTTATGGCTCTCCCGTTGGCTGTGCTGTGTGCTCCATCAGCCATTGGCCCATCAACTGCTGCTCAAGTGTATTCACATAAGATTGGCTGGGGGCTGGGTCTGCTCCTCTCCCACTCTTCCTTGTCAGAACTAACTGCCAAAACAGCTGTCTCTCCTAAAAAGATGTTTCTCCTGCTTGGCTTCCATTGAAAAGCTAGGTTCCCCCCCCCTCCCCAAGTCCTCCTAAATCTTGGCATAGATTGGGCAAAATTGTTTATTAAGCAGAGAGTGCTCGATTCAGAGAGGCAAGTAGACATTTGCAGTTCACCAAATTATTTTTCTCCAGCAAATAGTAGATATGTGGTTGCTCCGGCGGCCTATTTATACTTTCTCGAATCTCACAGCACTAGAAAGGCATTTATCCTAGCGAGGAGCATAGCCTTGCTGTCTGCACTAATAGAGGGACGGTATAAAGGGATCCCCTACGCACTCAGGACTGCACCTGTTCCCGAACTGAAATAGATTATCTGGAGCATATATATTTTTAATTGCTCTCTCCATATGGCGAGCCGAAAGGAAATTATCAGCCCGCTGTTGGAAAGGTTCCCTGGTAGATCAAACAAAATTAAATTGGAATACCTGCTGTTGGATAGGAATCACCAGACAACAAGACAGGTGGCTAGGTTCTGCACCCAGGTTTACAAGGAACGCAAAAAGCGAGGCAAATATCCCATACCTCTACCTTTTAATTAAAAAATTCAAAGTGTCTTTTTAAATGGTTTAAAAGGTTTAAAAAGTAGTTCTATTCTTTTAAATAATTTTATAACCCTTAAACGTTTATGTTATTATGAGCTTCTTCTGGTTCTTACCAGGTAGGCTACTCCTGGGAATTTCTTTTGCATTGTATTTTCAAATTGATTAAATTGTACTGGTCGAGGACTGTAATAATAAACAGACTAAGTGACTGACTGCTTGGATCCTCCGTGGCTGGCTGGCTACTGAGGTGAGCCACCGGCCATCAAACCATTCCCTTCCCTTCCTGCTATGGGGCTCACTTTCCCCTCAGTGGCTGTTGCTAAGCAACCAAGCTTGGTTCTGTCAGTAAAAAGGCAGGAGCAGGAGGCCCTTTCCAGTCCTACTTTGGCCTTTGTGGGGCCAGTCCTGACTAGGGTTGCCAACTCCAGTTTGGGAAATTCCTGGATATTTTGAGGTGGAGTCTATGGAAGCCACCCTGAGCCTGCTCGCGGGGAGGGCGGGGTATAAATAGAATAAATAAATAAATAAGCCAGAGTTTGGGGAGAGGAGAGGCCTCAGCTGAATAGAATGCCATGGAGTCCACCTTCCAAAGCAGTTATTTTGTCCAGAGGGGGAGAGATCTGCTGTCTGGAGTTCAGTTGTGATACCAGGCAATCTTCAGGCTCCACCGGGAGATTGGCTACCCTAGGCCTGGCAGCACCCTCTGGATGACTTAATGACACCTGACTGGCATGGCTGTTTGCTCCTGTTCACCAGCAGCAGCCCCCCAGGACAGCCAGTGTGGCATAGCAATTAGGGCTTCAGAGAAGGGTCTGCCAGTCTCCAACAGGACTTGGCATCCAGGCAGTGAGAGGCGCGCTCGCGCAGCAGGCGGTCCCTCAGCCCTGAGCTCTAGCCGGAGCCGGGACACACGCGCTGGCCGCTAACTGACAACAGCCCCCGAAGGATACTTAGCTCCTCACTCCCTGTCGGTTCGTGCCAGCAACTAGTCAGCTTGACGACGCTACTGCACCCACCTCGCCTGTGTTCCCGGTTCCTGTTTCCTGCTTTGAATTCTTGGCTCCTTGACTCCGGTTCTGATGGTGACGCTTTTTGTTTGTGCCCTGGACTCTGGTATTTTGGCTCCTGTTTCCCTTGACTCCGGCTTGACGACTACGCTTATGGTTTGTGCTCTGGACTCAGTTATTTGGTTTCCTGCCCTCTTGGCTTTCGACCGTGGACTGGACCCGGACGATCCCACGCTCGCCCTGCCGGCACTCCAGCTCGTGACAGATGGCTGGCACCCCAACACGCTCGCGCCACAGGATGGACGGAGAGGCAAGCGGAGGCACTCTGCAATTAGCCGACCTGGTGAGCCAGGTGCAGCAGCTCACGCAGGTGGTTGCTCACCTGCAACTACAGCAGCAAGCTACCGCCGCCGCCACCACCACCATCCCACCGCCAAGATGCCCGGTCAATCCTCCTGAAAAGTTTGGCAGTAATATGGAGGAGTTCCCTGCATTCCTGGCACAATGTAAACTGTATATTGAGCTGCGTGCCCGGGATTTCCCCACTGACAAGACCAAGGTATGCTTTATAATCAGCCTCTTAAAGGGACAGGCTGCTAAATGGGCTACTCCATTACTGGTGGCTCCTTCACCACTGCTTTCTGATTTTCGGGGGTTCCTCGCCCACCTGTCTACCGCTTATGCAAACCCACAGCAAGCTGCGGCAGCCAACCGAAAGATCCGCACCCTGAAACAGGGCAAAAGCTCTGTCGCTGTGTATTCCACGGAATTCAAGCTTCTGGCCCAGGACCTAGCCTGGAATGAGGCCATCTTAATGGACCAGTACTTGGAAGGGCTGGCTGACAAAGTCCAGGACAAGCTTGCTTGAGTTGACTGCCCCAAATGCTACAGGACTTAATTACCTTATGCCTCCGTATCAATGGTCACCTGGAAAACCGACGGCAGGCCTGGAGCAACACCTGTGTCCCGCAAACAATGCGCCATCCAGTACCTTGGCAAACCCCGGTACGAGGGTGAGCCCATGCAACTGGGAGCGGCCCGGCCACGCCTAAGCCCGGAAGAAAAGGCCCGCCACCGAGCACAACACCTCTGCATGTACTGCGGAGAGGCAGGGCATTTCTCTGTCGGTTGCCCTGCCAAACAGTCCCGTTCAGAAACACTGCCACTGCCGCCACCGCCACCGCCAGTAAAAGACCAGCCCCACGCCTAACCAGCCCCAACGGCTTGGGGCATTTAGCTGGGTCCTCCAAACTCATGACTATGGACCAAGGACCATTTCTGGTTCCCATTAAACTCCAGTTGCCCGATGAACAATGGCTGTTTGTCTGTGCAATGCTGGACTCCAGGGCGGCCCACTGTTTTATTGACGCTGCCTTTGTCAAACAGCATCAAATCCCTGTTCAGTCCAAAGACACGCCAACCCTGGTGGAGGCCATCAACGGGTGTCTCCTTCGCTCAGGTCCTGTGACCCAGGAGACTTGTCTCTTCACACTCTGCATTCGACAGAACCGGGAGCAACTATGCTTTGATGTAGCTCGCATTCCACGGTTCCCGTTAATCCTAGGTTTATCCTGGCTGATGACTCACAATCCCAGGGTGGACTGGGTCCGACAAGAACTACAATTCCCAGACCCTTGTCCACACCAGACCCCGGCTACTACCCTGGCTGCCACTGCTCTGGCCAACAGTTCTCGTCTCCTGCAGCCTTACAGAGCTTTTGCTGACGTCTTCGAGGAGAAAGGAGCTGACCAACGTCCTCCTCATTGGCCCTATGATTGCACCATCTATCTGGTGTCTGAGGCACCCCTACCAGTAGGACGTCTATACCCCATGGCAGAACCTGAACTGGCGGCTCTACAGGACTTTCTGGAAAAGAACCTGGTGAGAGGATTCATCTGGCCCTCCACATCTCCGTTGTCAGCACCAGTCCTCTTTGTTAAAAAGAATAGCGGTGAGCTTCGGCTCTGCAAAAACTATCTGGCCCTTAACAAGATCACTATACGGGACCGGGACCCCCTGCCTCTGATCCCCGAACTATTAGACTGCCTTAAAGGAGTCTAAATCTACACCAAATTGGATCTCTGAGGTGTGTACAACCTGGTATGTATCCGGCTGGGAGATGAGTGGAAGACGGCCTTTGGCACTCGTTACGGCCAGTACGAGTACTTGGTAATGCCATTTGGCTTGACTAACGCACCGACAGTCTTCCAGAGGCTTATGAATGATGTCTTCCGAGACCTGCTTGACAGCTTTGTAATCATTTGTCTAGATAATATCTTGGTCTATTCAAACAACCCTGCCCAGCACATCAAGCACGTTCGTCAAGTTTTTCAGCGCCTTTGGGTCCATGGTCTCTATGCAAAGTTAGAGAAGTGTAACTTCCATCTGCACTCTGTTGAGTTCCTCGGCCACGTTATATCCCTGCAAGGGATACTCATGGACCCAAAGATGGTAAAAGCCATTTTGACCTGGCAGACCCCTCGCATCCGCAAATATGTACAGCAGCTCCTCGGATTCGCCAATTACTACTTGCAGTTCGTCCCCACCTACGCCTCGTTAACTTCAGCCCAAAGAACCGTTTCACTGGACCCCCAAGGCCAATTGATCACACCTTCACAGTTCTAAAGACCTGCTTCATGTCAGGGCTACCCGGATCCCCAGCTCCTTTTCACGGTGGAGGCAAACACCTCTAGTGTTGCTATTGGCGCCGTTCTCTCTCAACGAGACAACCCTATGCAGCCTCGCCAGCCTTGCACCTACTACTCTTGTCAGCTGAGGGCAGCTGAGAGGAACTACACCATCTGGGAAAGGGAGCTGCTGGCCATCAAGGCCGCCTTTGAAGTATGGAGACACTACCTCGAAGGGGGCCACCATCCTGTTCAGGTGCTCACGGACCATCGGAACCTGGAGCATCTACAGACCACCCGTCGCCTCAACCAACGACAGATCCGGTGGTCTCTGTTCTTTTCCCGGTTCGACTACTGGATCTCCTATATCCCGCAAACAAAAAATCAAAAAGCCGACACCCTCTCCCTCAAACCGGAATATGCTCCTGCCCTGACTGAAGAGGCTCCTTCCACTCTCATCTTGCCACCTGCAATGTTCGCAGCCACATCCAACCACTCTACTCTGCTGGATGACATCCGTGCAGGACAGGCCATGGATCCCTGGGCTCAACAACGTCTTTGAGAACTCCAGGAAGGTCCAACAGGAGAACTCAACACCCGAAACGGTCTCCTGTTACAGCAGGACCGCCTTTATGTCCCATCTGGTCCCCTTCAGACGGATGTCTTGCACCTGACCCATGATTCTCTCCCTGTGGGGCATTTTGGTCAACACAAGACCTCCTGACACGGGAATTCTGGTGGCCTTGCGTACGCTCTGATGTCACCCAGTATGTCAGCTCCTGTGAAGTATGTCGGTGAACCAAGGACCTTCCAGCCAAGCCCTCGGGACTGCCACAACCCTTGCCTATACCGTCCGGGCCCTGGGATACCATCTCGATGGACTTTATCGTGGACCACCCTAGATCCAGAGGGCACACCTGCATCCTCATAATAGTGGACCTTTCACCAAGATGGCTCATTTTATCCCCTGCACCAAGATTCCCTCAGCGCAGGAAACCGTGCAGCTCTTTTTGCAACACATTTTCCGGTTACATGGCTTACCGGCTCACATAATCTCAGACAGAGGCCCACAATTCTCCTCATGGTTCTGGCAGGCCCTGCACTCCAGACTCGGCACTCAAGTCCACTTGTCCTCCACCTACCACCCGCAGATGGATGGACAGACAGAATGAACAAACGGCACACTCGAGCAGTATCTCCGTTGTTATTCCTGATATCAACAGGACAACTGGTTTATGCTACTGCCGCTGGCCGAGTTCGCATACAACAATGCTATACACTCGTCCACCCAAACTACCCCCTTCGCTGAAACCATTGGGCACCATGCTCGTTTCTTCCCCACTGTCCATCTGCCCACCAACGTTCCGGCAGCTGACGCTGTCAGTTAACACTGCCATGTCTTTGGAATGTGTGGGGGGTGATCCTCCTTCCTGGTACACTAACGATGTCTCCTGTCTGGGTTGTTATCTGTGTATGCTTTTCTGACCTTGGGGTTCCAGTTGCTCCTGACCTACTGGGAACAAACAGCTCCTATTTTCGCCCGCTCACTTTTCTCCTCTGCGCGCGTACCTGCACCGCCACCACCAGTCCTCGTGGATGACGAGGAGGAGTATGAGGTCCGCCAGATCCTGGACTCCCAGCGCCATCATAGATCTCTCCAGTATCTCGTGGACTGGGAAGGCTATGGCCCTGAAGACCGGTCTTGGGAACCAGCAGACAACCTCCATGCTCCACCCTCCTCATGGTGCTGGTGGCTAAAGGCCCTTGAAGAGCCCCACTGCCACATTCCATCTAAAAAGCCATTGGGGGGAGGAACTGCGTGGCGTGGCTGGAGCCCTCTCCTGCCCTCCCTCCCTGGCAAAGAAGCAGATAGCTCTGTCGATCTCACCTCTTTCTACCTTTATAAGTCAGTCCTGATTCTCCCCGGGTGTGGATCAAGAGGCTTTTTCAAATTGGCTCTCCTCAGACTTCATTATTTCAAAAGGATCTCTGTATCCTAAGAATCATGTTGAAGAGAAAATGAGCAAGAAAATTCCTTGGCTACAATATTATCAACTAAAGAGTCTTCATGATCATCTCAAATCCTCGGACACACTCTCCAGACCAAAAACTGATTTTGAAAGGGTGGTAGACTCTTTTTCAAATACATCAAAAGGCATTTTATCCAAAATATACAAAATTCTGTTTGACTCAGAGAAAGATGTCATCCTCACAAACAGAAGGTCCTGGCATGCGGACTTAGGTTGAGATTTGTCCCCACAAGAGTGGTTGACTATCTGGAACTCATCGGCCAACAAAACTAAAACCCTTAATATCAGATTGCAGTTCTTCAAAATCACTACATGTTGGTACTGTACTCCAGTAAAGTTACATCATATAAATCCTACTTAAAGTCCGATGTGTTGGAAACATTGTGGGGATTAGGCCAATTTCTTTCATTGCTGGTGGAGTTGTCCATTCATTCAAGCATTCTGGAAACAGATTTTAGAGGAAATAGAAAAGATCACAAATATCAAACTCCCACTGGATCTGAGGACTCTTTTATTAAATCTACCAGACTTAAATTCAACTGAAGACAAGACTCCAGAACTTGTAGATATACTTTTAGCTGTGGCTATACTTACTATATCCATGGGCTGGAAATCACACAATTCTTCATCCATTTCAACTTGGAGAGAGAAACTATGGGATCATTTTATCATGGACAAAATTGCGAACATTTCCAATGACTCTTTGAACACTTCTGAGAAAGCGGACAAGAGATTTGTAGGAATCTGGTTTCCTGTTCTTCAATACATGGCAGAACATGAATATCTCCCCTCAAACGTTACCTACAATATCTGGCTTCCCCTTTTGATCTGACATTCCTTGGTCTGAGCACTTTCACTGATCAATTTTTATTATTGGGTTTTTTTAATGTATTTTTGTCATGACTAGTATTCCAAGGGTCTGACTTGACATTATCAGTTATGGTGATTTTTAAATTTGACAGCTGAACAAGATCTGTTTGGTTGCAAAATGTATAATTTGGTTGATACCTGTCGACACCTGTTTGATACTTCTTGATACCTGTTTAAAGTTATTGTAATACTACATTTGTTATTAATAAAAATAATTTTTTAAAAATGGCCATGTAGCCTCTGTTTGAAAACCTCCCAAGAAGGGGAGTAAGATGGGAGTAAGCAGTGAAGTGGCTAAATTTGCAGATGATACAAAGTTGTTCAGGGTGGTAAAAACCAGTGAGGATTGTGAGGCACTCCAAAGGGATCTGTCAAGGATGGGCGAGTGGGCGTCAACATGGCAAATGGGGTTCAATGTGGCCAAGTGCAAGGTGATGCACATTGGAGCCAAAAATTCTAAATATAAATACACATTGATGGGGTCTGAACTGGCAGAGACTGAGCAAGAGAGAGATCTTGGAGTTGTAGTGGATAACTCACTGAAAATGTCGAGACAGTGTGTGACTGCAATAAAGAAGGCCAATGCTATGCTGGGGATTATTAGGAAGGGTATTGAAAACAGATCAGCCAATATAATAATGCCCCTATATAAATCAATGGTGAGACCTCATTTGGAATACTGTGTGCAGTTCTGGGCACCACACCGTAAAAAGGATATTATAGCTTTGGAAAAAGTGCAGAAAAGGGCAACTCAAATGATAAAAGGGTTGGAACATTTTCCCTATGAGGAAAGGTTAAAGCGCTTAGGGCTCTTTAGCTTGGAGAAAAGACGACTGAGGGGTGACATGAACGAGGTTTATAAGATTATGCATGGGAAAGAGCAGGTAGAGAAAGAGGTACTTTTCTCCCTTTCTCACAATACAAGAACTCGTGGGCACTCCATGAAACTGCAGAGCGGTCGGGTTAGAACGGATAAAAGGAAGTACTTCTTCACCCAAAGAGTGATTAACACATGGAATTCACTGCCACAGGAAGTGGTGGCGGCTACAAGCATGGACGGCTTCAAAAGGGAATTAGATAAGCATATGGAGCAGAGGTCCATCAGTGGCTATTAGCCACAAGGTATAGCTAGGGGCTCTGGGGCAAGTGATGCTCTGTCTTCTTGGTGCTTGGGGGGGGGGTCAACAGTGGGAGGGCTTCTAATGTCCTCTCTGTCAGGAAGTTTTCTTCCTAATGTTTAGCCGAAAACTCTTCTGATTTAATTTCAACCCGTTGGTTCTGGTCTGACCTTCTGGGGCAACAGAAAACCATCCTCCGTACCATCCTCTCTATGACAGCCCTTCAAGTACTTGAAGATGGTTGCCATATCACCTCTCAGTCATCTCCTCTCCTGGCTAAACATGCCCAGCTCCTTCAACCTTCCCTCATAGAACCTGGTCCCCAGACCTTCACCATCTTCATTGCCTTTTTCTGGACATGTTCCAGTTTGTTAACACCATTCTTGAACTGCAGTGCCCAAAACCAACCGGAGCAGTGTAAAACAATACCATTAGTTTGCATGATCTGGACACTATACTTCTGTTGATGCAGCCCAAAATCGCATTTGCCTTTTTAGCTACTGCATCACACTGCTGACTCACGTTCAGTGTATGGTCTACTCAGACCCCTAAATCCTTTTTACAAGCACTACTGCCAAGACAAGTCTCCCCCACCCTATAATGATGCATTCAATTTTCTTCCTGCCTAAATGCAGAAGTTTACATTTATCCCTGTTGAAATTCATTTTATCTGTTTTTGCCCAGTCAAGAGAGGAGGGGCCTAGGGTTGCAAGGTCTCCTCACTGTCGTGGTGGTGGTGGGATTCGGGGGGGCGTTCCGGGGTGGGTGGGATGCCACTGGGCGATGTCCCGAAACCATAGAGTTTGCCCAAAAAACAGAGTGTTGTGCATGACATCATTGCATCAGGGATGTCACCCGACAACGTACCTGTTTGGGGATGGGGTTTCCCTGTCGGCCAGCTTGTCACTCCACTTGTCATTCCTCTCCCCTGCTTCGGTGGGGAGGGTGGGATAGAAGTCGAACAAATAAACAGACCATTCACAAGTACTCTCTGGGTGCAATCTATCAGCCAGATACAGATCCACCTAACAGTCATAGGATCCAAACCACATTTTACCAACTTGTCAACAAGATTAAGACGCTGAACTGCAGGCTGTGGAAGGTCGGTAGTTTGGCAGTTCGAGACCCGAGTGTGCCGCATGACGGAGTGAGCTCCCGTCTCTGGTTCCAGCTCCTGCCAACCTAGCCGTTAGAAAGCAAGAAATTGCAAGTGGATAATTAGGTACCACTTTGGTGGGAAGGTAACAGCATTCCGTGTGCCTTGGTGTTTAGTCATGCCAGCCACATGACCACGGAAACGTCTTCGGACAGCGCTGGCTCTTCGGCTTTGAAACGTAGATGAGCACCGCAACCCTAGAGTCGGATTCGACTGGCTTTCGAGCAAGGGAACCTTTACCTTTTACAACAAGGATATTATGTGGAACCTTATCAAAAGCCTTACTGAAATCAAGATAAACTACATGTACACCATTCCCCTGATCCAGCAAGGTAGTAACCTTTGCAAAAAAAGAAGAAGATAAGGTTAGTCTGGCATGACTTGTTCTTGAAAAACCCATCCTGGCTCTTAGTAATCACAGCCATCCTTCCTAAATACTCAAGGACTGTCTGATGATTTGTTCTGAAACTTTCCTGGGTACAGACGTCAAGCTGATGGGTCGGTAGTTACCTGGCTCCTCCTTTCCCCCCTTCTAGAAGATGGGGACAACATTTGCCTGCCTCCAATCTTCGGGCACCTCACCTGTTCTCCAAGAATTCTCAAAAACAGCGGACAGAGGCTCCGGAATTGCATCAGCAAGTTCCTTTAGTACGCTTGGATGCAATTCATCTGGCTCTGAGGACTTAATTTCATTTAGAGAAACGAGGACCAATTTCCCACAAGCCGCTGCTCCACGCTCGCTCTTCCCTTTGCCCCGATCGTACGTGTCAATTTCACACTATGTGCTGCACGGCCGCATTTTGCCCCGCAGCTTCGCCCGATTTCCCCCGTGTCTACTCAATCCTCAAGAAGCAGGATTGTGGGAAATCGGTCTAGGTGTTTATGTACCGCCCTTATGCCCATCCTAGGCTGCAACCCCCTTCCCTCACCAGGTGTTCTGTTTTTATTTATTTATTTATTCGGGTATTTCTACCCCGCCCTACCCCGCGAACGGGCACCATGTTGAGCACCATTTCCCTCACAAGAGAAGACTGAGGCAAAGTAGGAACTGAGCAGTTCTGCCCTCTCCTCACCTCTGAACATTTCACTTTCCTCTCCGGGCAATGGGCCGACCACTTCCTGGGGTGGGGTGGGGTTTGCTCCAAGGACAACCAAGACCCCAAAGAACCCGGCAGCAGGGCATGACATCCTGCCAAGGTCCCTGCCCTCCCTCAAGCCCACTCTCCCAGGCGCCATTCCTCAAATCTCCGGGTATTTCCAAACCTGGAGTTGACAACCCTACTACCAGCCCCAGCCCTACACCAAACAGACTCGCAGTATGCAAAAGGCCAGTGGTCTGACTTGCCTGCTGGGTGACCATCTACCCTGGAATGTCACCACACGTCTGCCCCCTCAGCAGCTCTTACAAAACCCTCTTGTTCATGGCTGTTCAGGAAAATTTAAATTACTTGTGTTTTATTAGTACTATTTCCACTTAATATCGTATGGGCTGCCCTTCTCAGTAACTCTTAGAAGTTAGTAACACAATATTCTCCAGCATGAGAGGAGATGGTTTTCCATATTACTGTCAGGTTCCACAGCAAGTAACTCTTCACACGTTTCCTAAGAAGTGTTATGCTTTATTAGTGTACAAGACTGGTACCATGTCCACAGGATTATTGTGAGGAATAACTAGAGGGCGGGAACATCCCAATACATATAGCTGGGCAAGGCAACTAGCTAAGCAAATGAACTTCGAGCGCGCGCGGGGGGGAAGACTCCCGGCGGGAGATTACATAATGAGCGGGAGAGTCCCATGGTTTCCTGAGAGCAGAAAAATTCACACCGATTGTGGACCCCAAGCCCTCCCTAATGCACAAGGCCAGACTGATAACGGCGTCTAGCTCCCACGGTCTCCCTGGCATGTTTACGGCAAGCTGCTGAGCTGCAAGCAAGCGGGAACAGGGAAGGGTAGACTACACAGAAATGGCAGCTAGCTGACATCTACATGTTGATTTCTTACACTGTGCACCCTACAGCGACAGTCATGCATATCCAGTTTAGACCAGGTGTCACCCAAAGGGGTCCACAAAGGAATGGTTGAAGGGGCTGTGGAAAAGGCAAGGCAAGGACGAACGGCTCCTGTGAGGCCCGCGTTGGAGCTGGTTCTATTTCGCACGACTGACAGCTTTGCCACAACCTCTTCCTTGTCTGGCTTCCTCACTGCGGGTGGACGATTCCGCGGTGCCGGCAGCACAGGGGTCTCCCCAACCTCTCTGAGCCTGCAGGCATGCACCTTTAGAATTCTGACACAACATGGTGGACACAGCCGCAAAATGGCTGCCATATAAGGGAGCCGGCCACGAAATGGATGATGCCGCTCCCTTCAGTCACAAAGTGACGATCATTGTGCTGCGGTGGCAGCTGCTACAGAAGCAGTGTTTCAATGGCCAATCAGAAGTCTTGCTGGGCAAAAGCCCCATGTGGCCTCGCCCACTTTCTAAAAACTCTTGGCAGTCCCCAGGAGAGGTGTCAACGGGCACCATGCCACGGCCGGGCACCACGAGGGAGACCCCTGCTTTAGCACATTTGATCACTGCCACTGCAAAGGCACAACTGGATGAACAGAGGATGCCGTTCCTTGCATCTCTGCACAATTCGCTGCCCCTAAGCTTCCTTCCTTCCCATAAGAAGGCGCATCCCATAAGAAGGCTGCCAAGTCCCCCCAGGGGGCGGAAATCCCCCCGCCCCAGAGGCCCATTCCCCGACACAGGGGAATCGGGCCCCGGGGGGAACCCCGCCCCAGCGTGCACGTCACAGGGAAGTGACGTTATGACGCCAGGCACGCTGGGGGCGGGGCCACGGCCATACAAGGGAAAACCGCTGGCAAGGTAAGTGCCCCTTGGCAACCCTAGATTCATGCAGAGCCATGTGGGTGGGCTCTTCTGATGGCCGCTTTCACTGTTTAAAAGGTGATCTCACTGAGGTGTAAGAATGAGGTATGCTTCTGATCATAATGAAGGGTCTCCTCTATCAGAAGCTGGGGAACACGGCTAGGTTACAACGCAGGTCTACCTAGAAGTCCTGGCTTAGCTGGGGCAGAACCTCGGGGGGGGGGAATGCTCTTGATTTGGGAGGGCAAATGGACGCTCCCCAAATGGAAAGCTACGAGTACCTTGTAAAACGGGGCACTTTGAAAGCCAATACTCTGGCCGGTGGATCCAGCTGCAGGAGCCCAGGGAAGTTATAGGCGTGCTGGAGTGACATGACTCATCCAAAGTGCCAGAGAGCCATATGGATTCACTTTGTGTCTAACTTGAATGTTCAGCAGCAGATAAGGAAGTCCGTGTATACATCTGCTGGCCGGGGTAATGGTCTTGGTATGCTCCCTGCATTGCCGGGCAGCTACGAACATCCATTAAGATAATCTTAGGCAATCAAACTCATAAAGTTTCCCATGTCGTTGCAAAAAAGCCTCTATTGCCCAAATAACAGCATCTTCTGAAACAACAAAAGAAACATTCTAGCCGGAGAGAAAAAATCATCTATGGAGACAGAACTTCATTTAGAGATTTGGGATTCATGCCTACAGAACGTGAGCAGGAGGGCCTCTGTGGGAACACATCGACTGCGTTTTTGTTCAGCGCCTATTCTTTGAGGCAAGCTGGAAACTTCAGCACAACACAGTTGCCTGTTCACACTCCCTCAGTTACACAAGAGGTGATCCGGTCAGATCAGATCTTCTCCACATTCCCTGGCACAGGTCATCCTAAGTACAGCACCAGGTGACTTCACAGCCACCAGCGGTTCAAGACTGTGTCAGCTAGCCGCCATATCTGTGTATTCTGCCCTTCCCTCTTCCCGCCTTGCTTGCAGCTCAGCAGCTTGCCGTAAACATGCCAGGAAGCGCTATCAGTCTGGCCTTGTGCCTTAGGGAGGGCTTGGGGTCCACATTTGGTGTGAATCTTTCTGCTCTCAGGAAACCATGGGACTCTCCCGCTCATTATGTAATCTCCCGCCGGGAGTCTTCCCCCCTGCGCGCGCTCAAAGTTCATTTGCTTAGCTAGTTGCCTTGCCCAGCTATATGTATTGGGATGTTCCCGCCTTCTAGTTATTCCTCACAACAATCCTGTGGACATGGTACCAGTCTTGTACACTAATAAAGCATAATGCTTCTTAGGAGATGTGTGTGAAGAGTTACTTGCTGTGGAACCTGACAGACTGTTGCTCTGATCATGAACACATGAAGCGGCCTTATAGAATCAGACCCCCTTGGTCCTTCAAGGTCAATACTGTCTACTCAGACTGGCTGCTGCTCTCCAAGGTCTCAGGCTGAGGTCTGAAACATCTCCTACTGCCAATGTCTGGGCTCGAATGTTCCTTTGTTTCCTATACTGGAGATTCTGGGGACTGAACCCGGGATCTTCTGCATTCAAAGCAGAGGCATTCAAAGCAAAGCTATGGCCCCTCTCCCATCTTCTCCAACACACACACACACACACACACACACACACACACACACGAGACCAATGGTCCCTCTAAGCTGTGGAGCCTTGTGAGCAAAAATTCTACTTTGTGAGCTACGGGCATTCAAGTTGTGAGTGAGTGATTTGGCTGTTGCATAAATTAGTTTGCTCTGGAGCCCCTCCTTCCTGAGCTAAGGCAAAAAATGTGTGAGCCAGAGGCTAAAAAACTGTGAACCAGCTCACACTAACTCAGCTTAGAGGGAACAGTGCACGAGACCATTGTGATTCCCTGTACATAGAAAAGTGGCCAGTCACAAAGAAGAGTTCTGGACTACCACTTTCCTCCTCTATTTATTTACTTACTTACTCCGGTGACTGTCTGCCTTTTCACTGCGACTCAAGGCAGATCAGACACTTCCCTGATTAAAAATTACTTTATCTAAGATCAGACTATAGAAGCTTATCCACTATACATACATTTGATGGGTAAATACTTTACAACTGAAGACCAAACGCGTTTCAGCCCCTAAGGGCCCTCCTCAGTGGTCACTATTATCTATCTATTCTAGACACACATTCAAAGACCTGTTACAGAGTGTTAGTACCATATAATTAAACCGGATGTTGTTTCCTGAAATTGTTCAAAGAAACGCCCAGCCTTCCAAGGTCATTTGCATATGGAAGCTGATTGGACGTCACTCCATTCCACACCTCAAACTCACCCCTCCCCCGCAAGGCAGTTGGAATTTTCAGTTGCATAATAGGGGAGAGGAGAATGATGTCAGTTGCTCCCTAGGCAGAGGCTGGGGGGGGGTGTTTGTAAAACTTAAGACAGACAGGCAGGTTGGCTGATGGTTGCCAGGAAAGGACATGGGGTTGCCAACTCCAGGTTGGAAACTTCCAGGATATTTTAGGGATGAAGCCTGCTGAGGGTGGGGTCTGAGGAGGAGGAGGAAGAGGGGGACCTCAGACAGATACAATGCCATACTGCCCACACTCCAGACAAGCTGTTGCCAGTCTCCAGGTGACAGCTGGAGAGATCTTAAAGCTTTGGTGCTCATTCAAACTGTTGCAATTTATCGACAGAGTAGTGTTTAACCTCAAACTCACCCCTCCCCCGCAAGGCAGTTGGAATTTTCAGTTGCATAATAGGGGAGAGGAGAATGATGTCAGTTGCTCCCTAGGCAGAGGCTGGGGGGGGGTGTTTGTAAAACTTAAGACAGACAGGCAGGTTGGCTGATGGTTGCCAGGAAAGGACATGGG
>NW_015168059.1:138628-138814 GCF_001447785.1 Gekko japonicus
TCTACAGAATCCCCCCCCCAAACCTCCAGGTATTTCCCTCCTTAGAGCTGGCAACCCTACATTCCCCTCAGTGCCTGTTGGTAGACAACTAAGCTTGGTCCTGTCACCTACTTTGGCCTTTGGGAGAAAACACATTGAGGCCAGTCCTGACAGGGTTGCCAACTCCAGATGGGAAATTCCTGGAGA
>NW_015168059.1:140337-148766 GCF_001447785.1 Gekko japonicus
CACCCTCACCCACTGCTGTTTACCTTACCACCATCCAGCCTATGCGTTCGTTACAGACCACATCTTTCTAGATCTCGTTGTATCGGTTTCATAACGGGCTTTTCTGCTAGTATACTTATAATTGGACTCCTGGCATTAGTGATGGGCCATAGGTATAGACAATTAACAACAATGCGGAACGGTACAATACTGGCAACAATGAAACAAAATGGAGGACAAACTCAGAAAGAGTGCAAGTGAAAGAACCCGGTTGTAACTTGCACTAAAATGCCAATCTCTCTCTTCCCTTTCCCTAATTTAATAACAGTAACAGGCAGGCAAGATCTACAGATCCTGCCCAAATGTAATAAGGACAACAGAACTCTTTTAGTGTCTCTCAAGTGGGCTGCAAATACCCTGGGCAAGATGGGGTTGAACCTGTACTGGAGGTTCCAATTCAGGAAATACTGCAGGAACACTTTTTGCAACAAAGCTGCAAGTTGGGCAGCCCAGACACAAACCCATTACTTCAGTCTTCACTGGTTGCATCAGACTTCAGAACAGTTTGGGTAGTTCTCGATAAAGCAAGCCCATTTATAATGTTAAAAGACTTTAGGGATTACCTCGTCACCGTGACCAAGCTAACACATTTCCAGTGCATTAATTGTTAGAAGGGCAACAGAGCTACTTTGTTTCACCTCACAGAATAGCCTCCAAACCAGAATTACTTTCCTTCTGGAAGCCAAGAGCCACATGCTGGCATTTGGTTTGATTCAAGAGAAGCAAAAGGCGTGTACGTTGTTTTGACAGCAAGCATATAAACAACAGTATCCATTTCAGTTTACCATTCCAGACACTCAAGATATCAGTAACAACAGAAAGCCAAAAGCTATCCATCCGGCACATCTGGCTTCCAAAAGCCATACGTCCACCAGAACTCTGAAAAGGGGTCCTATTTCATCACTCATGTAAACAGAAGCTTTGGGCCAGAGAGTAACCAAAGATCATCCAGTCTGACTTTGTCCTACAGCTGAATTCTTCCACATTAGTAAAGGTAAAGGTTCCCTTGCTCGAAAGCCAGTCGCATCCGACTCTAGGGGTTGCGGTGCTCATCTCCGTTTCAAAGCCGAAGAGCCAGCGCTGTCCGAAGACGTTTCCGTGGTTATGTGGCCGGCATGACTAAGCACCAAGGCGCATGGAACGCTGTTACCTTCCCACCGAAGTGGTACCTATTTATCGACTTGCAATTTCTTGCTTTCGAACTGGTAGGTGGTCAGGAGCTGGAACTAGAGATGGGAGCTCACTCCATCATGCGGCACCCGGGTCTCGAACTGCTGAACTACTGACCTTCCACAGCCTGCAGTTCAGCATCTTAACCACTTGAGCCACCTCAGCTCCACGTTAGGGGACAATTAACTGGGTTTCGTCAAGGCTCAAATCCTCTCACTGCCAAATATGTATTTCTGGTCCCCGTATTTTATCCTCATAGCGACCCCATGAGGAAAGTTAGACGGGTTCAGGGTCCCTCCATGAAGAGCAAAGTAGAGCTTTTGAACCCAAATCTCCCTATTCCTAATCCTCAAGAGGAGGGAGCTGAAGGAACATGGCAGGAAGCTTGAAACATCTAGGCCAGTGGTCCTTGGGCACCACGGTATCCGCCAAACGCTTTTTCCGGCACTCACCAAGTGTTTTTAGGAAGTGTTTTGGGGCCAGGTGGGGCTTTAGTCCAGCATGGCTTCTGATTGGTCACCAGTGATTTGATTGGCTGTGCAGTTTTGGTTTTTTTTAAATGCTGCTTTGCGAGCTGCTCCCCCCACAGCATGAAGATCTTCCCTGTGTAAACTGTGGCAGCCATTTTGTGGCTGGCACCAACCTCCTACAGCAGCCATTTTGTGGCTGGGCCCACCACCCTGTGCCGGAATTCCAAGGGTGCCCCCTCCAGGCTCAAGCAGGTTGGGGACCCCTGATCTAGGCACAACATTTTGTTTTCTTTCTCTCCTGCTGCAGATATTTATAGCCTCGTCGATAAGACCTTGGGCAAGAGCCAAAGGGAAACAGCCTAAGGGCTCTTCCGTTTTCCCAGAGCCTTGGCCAGACGGATGAACCTGGTGGGCATAGACCCAGGATACCTTGATTGCTTTTAAAAAATACCCGGTTGTATGTAAATTTGGTTAAAGTGTATTCTTGCAAGCTGCTTTAGGGTGCCCTTTGGGTAGAAAAAATACAGCAAATAGATAAATAATCGAAATATACTAACAATTACACCACATTGCCTGTGTTCCGTGCAGTGTGTCCACTCCACTTGCTAAATCTGAGCAAAACCCTTTAAGATAAATCACTCATCTAATTCAGAATTTTTCCACTCCACTTGAAATTCTGCAAGGCGGGGAAGGGGGGAGGCCATTCCAGAGGGCCAGGGCCAGAGCGAGTGAGAGAGTGCTGGCGCTGCCGATCTTGTAGGCCCGAGGGGAGCGGGGAGTAAGGAGGGTGCTCTGCATAGATCTGAGCTCACACACAGATTCACACGAGGAGAGACACTTTCAGAGATGTGGGCCCAGGCTTCAGAACACTTTAAAGGCAGTAGCCAGCACCTTACTTTATTTATTTCAAACATTTTAATGCCACCTTTCCACCCGATCAGGGTCCCCAGGGCTGCACACATAAGAAACATTAAAACATTTGAATGATGACTTCCGGTTTTGGTGCAGCGTCGGCAGTAGGCTCGGGGGATTGTTCCCGAGTGGCCATGCCGGATCACCGGGTTGGAGAGGGGTCCGAGGGCTCTCAAACTCCATTGGGCTTCCCAGAGAGAAGTCCAACACAGGGGAATTGGTTCTGGGCTCTCTGCGAGTGGTGGTGAGCAGTTGGAGCCCAGAGCCTCTCCGAAGCACAACCCGGCTGAGAGCTTCCTTGGACAGCCATAGGAGCAGAGCTGTGACTACCGAGACGAGGTGAAAAACCGTGGATCTCATACAAATAAATACAGAAGAATTTTAACACCATGAGGACTTTGATCTAATAAGTTTTAGAAGACTTAGCAAAGATCTAAGCCCTTTAAAAGAAAAAGAAACATGAGAAGTGGAGAAGAGGAAGATCCCCCCCTTCTCTTTGAAGCGGCTTGGAAGAGAAGTGTAAAAAGACTTGTTCAAACAACTCTGTGGGCTTGAAATAGAAATAGTTGATGTCTGGGATTAAAATTGTCTAATAAATCTATGAGCTTCCTAACGTTATATTGTGGATTACAACTTTGATATATTTGGAAAATGTTTTATTTGGATTATATAGAAATTTTCTCTCTTTTTTGGAAACCTCACCTGGGCTTTTTGTGGATTATATGAAGATTTCCTAATGGATTACAAATAAATACATCTTAATACTATTTGGAGTACAAATTAAAGATAAGCATTTAACTTTTGGTTTAACAGGAAGAAAGAAGAAAAAGAACCGGTAAACTGTTAGAAAATTAACTTTCACTTTTTAAACATAATTTCCATATAACAAAGTTCCAAATTTGGTATTGTTATGTTTTCTTTCATGTTGTACTTATCAAGGCATACACTGTACTAGCTATATAGTAAACAATTGATAAATTTGTATATGCTGGGGGGGGGAAGTCTGTTTTAATATCATAACAATAATAATTGTCTTGAAAGCACAGAAAGTCTTTTGAATTTAAAAATATTTATTGTGAAGGGGTTTACGTGATTCATTGTTCTTAATATAGCGATTGAACATGGCTAGCGGTACAGGCCAAAAAATAAAGCCTCCTGGCGCTCCATCACCCGGACAAGGTAGATCTGTAGGTGCTAACTTTGCACATATCTCAACAAAAGATATGCAAGCATTAATAGAGGAGGCAGTATCTTCAGCTGTAAAAACAGCTGTAACAGAAGCTGTTGACCCTATGCAAGCCAAGTTAGACTTACTTGTACAACAAATGTCTCATCAGATTGAAGAGGTACAAAACCAACTTAAGGAAAATAAACAAGAAATTTCTGCCTTGGCTAAAACAACTAATAAGGTGCAAAATAAATCAGAAGAACTGGAGCTTAAGCTAGAAGCAGTAAAATCTAAACAAAATTCCATGGAAGAGGCTCTTGTAAAATTGGAACTTGACAAGGCAGCTTATATTCCAAGATTCCAAAATATTCCAGAGGAAGAAGATGAAAATTTTTAAAAATGACATGGCACATACTCTTGCAAAATACATGGCGACAGAAGATATAGAAAATGTCTACAATGAAATTGATGTGGCCTATAGAATGAACTCTGCTTATGCTAAAAGAAATAAATTACCCAGGGAAGTACATGTGAGATTCCATAAAAGAACAAGAGATGAAATTCTTAAAGCTGCAAATGAAACATCTTTCCAAATAGAAGATACAGAAATAAAATTTTTAAAAGAAGTTCCATGGAGAGTGAGAGACAAAAGAAAACAGTATACAGAACTCACAAGCATTCTGAGAAAAAATAGAATTCCATACTCCTTACAAGGGGAAAAGACACAGAATTAACTCAACTTTCAAAGTGTAAGATTTCCTTAAAACCTATGGAGAAGATTTGAAAACTGTGGAGGACCAATCAGAGACTACAGAAGAGGATAAACAAGATTTACAAGGAGCATCAGGGACAACTAAAAAAACCACAGCTACTAGGAAAACTGTAAAGGTTACACCATCCCAAATCATTACAAGTTTTAAACTAAAGAAAAAAGAAGATACCAACACACAACCACAAGATGGATAGAAAAAACAGATAATTTCAATGTACCCCCCAAAAGAAGACAGATATTTTAACAATTGGAAAAGATGCATTTAGATGTTGTATGTCCGCAGGAGACCCATATAAAGCATTCAGAAGAGAAATATTTGGAAATTAAAAAATTTGGGGAAACCTTCATTTCTTCAGATAAGGAAAAAAAAAGAGGCGTAGTGACATATGTGAAAGAACATTTACATCCTGAACTGTTATACAGTTCTGAAGATGGCAGAATTCTGATAGTTCAAATACAAAGACAAGGTAAAAAAACCTTGATTATAAACATATAATACCCAATCAACATCAGGAAATTTTTTACAAACTCCTGCAAGAACTTATTTCAAAACAAAATTCTGATGAAATCTGTCTGATTGAGATTATAATGCTATATTTGACAGATTTAAAAACAGAAAAACAATAACTGGGAAACAGAAGCAAGGTAATGAACTTCCCAACACTTTCCTCCAAATGGCAGAAGAACATAGCCTGATTGACTCCTGGAAAGCTAGAAACCCAAAAAAAGAAAGATTTCACCTTCTATTCAACAAGACACAAGTCATGGTCAAGGATAGACATGGTATTGGATTTCAGCAACAATAATAAATGATTTATCAGATGTGGAAATATTACCAGCAACTTTTGCAGATCATAATCCTGTTATGCTTATACTACAAGATTCACCAAATAAAAACAGATGGACTTTAAACACATTTTTATTGAAAAATGAAAAATTTGTAAAAGAGACAAAAAAAAAGAATTTCAGATGTTTTTTAAGCAGAATATCCAACCAGATATTTCTATCAGAACAGTATGGGATGCTTTCAAGGCTTATGCTTGAGGCTGGATAATTAAAGAAGCTGCATGTATCAAAAAACAAAAGGCAGAAAAATACACACAAATTAAAGAGCAAATTAAGAAACAATAGCAAAAAAAATGAAACAAGACTCTAGAATGGAGCACACAAGAATGAAGCTAAAGTTATTGCCACATCAAATGAATTGCTTACTTGCACAAGAAGTTGCTAAAAATACTTTTGCTAAACAAAACTATTTTGAAAATGCTAACAAACCAACTAGATGGTTAGCATACAAAATATGGGAAGAAAAATAAAAATAAAATTTTTGAGAAACAATGAAGGGGAATAAAAAAGTTTACTGAAACATTTTATGAGAAGTTATATCAAAAAAGAGAAGTTCCACAGGAGGAGATAGAGACTTTCTAAAGAAACACTATTTAAAAAAATTCAACGAAGAAGAAAGGAAAATTTTAAATGACCCAATATCTATTGTTGAAATAATAGAAGCTTTAAAAAAGCAAAAGAAAAGGAAGACTCTAGGACCTGATGGTCTCCCAGCAGAATTTTATTATGTTTTTGAAGACCAATTGATACTTCCTTAAAATAAACATGGAACAAAGCTCTAATAACTTTAATTCATAAACAAAACACAGATGAGAAAGAAATTAAAAATTATAGGCCAATTTCATTATTAAATGTGGACTATAAAATCTATGCTTCTATTTTGGCTGCAAGACTGAAAAAAACATTGATACAAATAATTCATCAAGATCAAGCAGGCTTAGGCAACTTAGAAACAATGTAAGAACTGTATTAAATGTAATTGAATTTTTGAAGCACATCCAGAGAAACAAATGGCCTTGATCTTTTTAGATGTTGAAAAAGCATTTGATAATGTCAGCTGGAATTTCATGTTGGAACAGCTATTAATTTCAAAATGTGGTAAAGAATTTTATAGAATGATCAAAGCAATTCATATTAAACAAGAAGCAAAGATATTAATTAATGGAGACATCACAAAATATTGAAATACAAAAAGGAACTAGACAAGGATGCCCACTTTCACCATTACTTTTTATATTTGAAGTATTAAATGATATGATCAGAGAGGATAAAAATATTCAAGGACTTAAAATAAGAGAAGAAGAATATAAACTTCAAGCATTTGCAGATGATTTAGTATTCATTTTAGAAAACCCAATGGTTTCTATTAAGCAACTATTAGACATTGCAAGATTATGGACAGGTTCCTGGACTGAAAATAAATGTAACAAAAACAAAAATGTTAATTAAAAACATGACTAAAGATCAAATTCAACAATTGCAAGAGATATCAGGGCTGGAAGTACAAAAAAGGAGAAATATTTAGGAATAAATATGACAAACAGATGCAGTTCCTTTGTGAAAGACAATTACATGGTGCTTATATTAGCAATTTAAAAAGACTTGGAGAAATGGAAAAGTTCGCAAATATCTTTGATGGGAAGGATAGCCACAGTAAAGATGAACATCTTACCAAGATTGATTTTCTTATTCCAAACTATCTCAGTTCTACAAAACCAGGGGTCTGCAACCCGCGGCTCCGGAGCCGCATGCGGCTCTTTGGAACGTTTGCCGCGGCTCCGGGAGGTGACTGTGATGTGACACCCATTAAATGAGATTTTAGCAATACAAACACTTTTTTTTTTTTGCAATGTACCTTTTTTATTCGTTATTTAGGGGCACTTCCTGGTAATGGACTTCGGCGGTTACGTCATTCGGCGATTTGCAAGGGCTGCTGGGATAGCAGCTTCATGTATCCCAGCAGCCCTTGCGAGTCGCCGAATGACGAAATTTCGCAGCTGCGCTTTGGGATGTCTGCACTCTGCCTCCACCCCGCCTCCTCTCAGTGAGCTTTACGGGATGTAATGCTTTTAGTCCGATAGGAGGCGGGGCGGAGGCGGAGCGCAGACATCCCAAAGTGCAGCTGCGAGATTTCGTCATTTGGCGACTCGTAAGGGCTGCTGGGATAGTAGCCAGGCCGCCTGCGTGCGAGGGGGAGGAGTGATGGAGCTGGTGCCAGCCTAAGCAGCACTGCGCGGGTGAGCAGCACTGCGCGGGAGTGAAGAACATACACAACTGCGCTGGAGTGAAGAACACACACACACACAAAAAAGGTAACTTGTTAATTTATTTCTATAAAGGAGGAGTAATTCAGAGGGGGTCAAACAAAGAAATAATTAAAAAGTGACAAAAAAGTTATTTTATAACGACGAGGATGACATTATTAATTATTATTTTCATCAGGCACTGATTATGATTTATGGTGCACTGGGGCCCTGTATATAGCATTAAGTTAAGAAACAATATATGCAGTGTTATATTTGTTTTAAATATCGCAATGGTTTTACGGCTCCCGGGTTTTTTTTCCGTCGGAAAACGGGTCCAAGTGGCTCTTTATGTCTTAAAGGTTGCAGACCCCTGTACAAAACCAATAATATTTTAAAGAACTTGGTTAATTGATCTCACTATTTATATGGCAGGGTAAAAAGCCAAGAATAAAAATGAAAGCCTTGCAAGATGCAAAAGAAAGAGTTGGATTTGTATTATCAGATTGGCTTCTATATTATACGGCAGAATCACGGCTAAAATAATGGATCACATTAGAAAATACTAGATTAATAACTTTGGAAGGACATGGACTATTATTGGGATGGCATGCATTTTTATGGCATGAGAAAGCAGATGCACATAAATATTTTAAACAACACCTAATTAGAAAATCACTATTGAAGGTATAGGAAGAAGTTAAAAGACTGTTTTATACTAAGATACCCAGATGCATATCACCACTCGAAGAGTTCACAAATCCAAATGTATTTCAAAAAATATATTATTAAAATATGAAAACCTGCTG
>NW_015168059.1:148828-224571 GCF_001447785.1 Gekko japonicus
TGCGAAAGAGTACAAGTGGAATCAAGATATACTAAAGATAAGTCAATGGGTTTTTACCCTAAAATGACAGAAATAGATAAGATTTTGCTGTGTAATGATGATAAATTAATTAAAAATTGTATGTGATAATATTAGAAGACACAAGATGAAATAGTTAAAATTGTATGATTAAATGGGCACAAAATTTGGGTCATAATATTGAACTAGAACAATGGTCTAAAATATGGGAAATGAATATAAAGATTACTAAAGCAATTTCATATAAAGAAAATATTTATAAAATGTTTTATAGATGGTATATGACCCCTGATAAATTAGCGAAAATGTATCCTGAATTATCAAATGAATGTTGGAAATGTAAAATAAAGTTGGTTCTTTTTTCCATATGTGGTGGATGTGTGATAAAGCTAAAAAATATTGGTCCTGGATTCATGATTTATTACAAAAAAATGTTTAAAAATATTGTACCATATAAACCTGAAGTGTTTTTATTAAATATTGTACCAGAAATGTATAAAAGCAAGATTTATCCGGGCCCTGCGGGACCTTGTACAGTTCCGCAGGGCCTGCAAGACGGAGCTCTTCCACCAGGCGTATGAGTAGGAGCCGCCACTACCATCATTATTGTTCCATCTTACCTGGCCCTGGACGAGGGAACACCAGTGTTTCCCTGGAGCGGGTGATGCTGAGGAACAGAGTAGTGGCAATAGAGCTGTTACGCCATCTTGTGAAATACCATCCAGAGCACTTTATTTATTAACTGTTTATAATGTTATCTGTACTCTGATGATTTTAAATGATTTTATATATGTTTTATATTGACGTATGCCCTTGTGGGCCGCCCTGAGCCCGCGTGGTGGGGAGGGCGGGGTATAAATTGAATAAAATAAATAAATAAATAAATAAATAAATAAATAATATCTTATTATACATGTTGTGACTACCACAAGAATACTTTATGCTAAACATTGGAGAAGAAACAAAATCCCTTCAAAAGAAGAATTTAGAAACAAAATTTATAAAATAGCAGAGATGGATAATTTAACTTCGATCTTGAGATGACAAAATGGAATAACCTTTGAAAAAACATGGTCCAAATTTTATAAATGGATTGAAGAAAATAATATCTGATTTCCACAGACATACAACCGAAATAGGACAATGAAACACATGCTTTAATATAGGCAAAGATCTTTATATATATATAAACTATAAGGTGTGAAAAAATATGAAAAAGTAAAAATAATAACTGGTTAATGTATGAGGGTAAGAAGTAGATATAACATGGATGTATACTAATCCCCAACTATATGTATGTTTGTCTGTTATAAAATAAAATGACAAAAAACAATATTTAAAATGATAAAATGGCTCAGTAAAGACACATAAGCAAGGCCAAAACCAGGGAGGAGGGCTAATAACTGTGATTGGGGGTATGCCAAACACAACAAAGAAGTCTTCACCCACTGGCGAAAGACACAGATGGAGGGAGACAGACAAGTCTCCGGGGGGTGGGGGCAGTTCCACAGTTTTGATGCCACGACCGAGAAGGCCCTTTTTCCGGGTTGCCATCTTGAATTGGAGCCACATGGAATCATCTCACCCCACCTCCACACTCTAGTTTGTAGATGAGAAGACGTCAGGCACAGAGATGGGGGGGGGAATCTAATGCAAGGGAGTCCGCTCTCCAAAGTAGCCATTTCCTCCAGGGTGATGCTCTGTATTCTTAGGGCTGTGGATTTGAGGATAGGGACTTGCACTGAAGTGAGATTGTAAAAGAGTGTGTGGCTTTCTGAAAACCCTTCTGTTACAGTAATAATTATGCTACAATACAGTTTGTTAGTCTTAAAGGGGCTACTGAGCTTTTTACTATTTTGTATGTTATGGATGGCAGTGATATGAGAGCCAACTGAGCTGTGGGTCCATCTCATGCTACTGACAGTAGTTACACATTAGGCCCTGCCCAAATGGCTCTGGGCATTAAAGCGCACTTGCCCTGTAGTGATGGAAAGTGCTAGCAAATCATAGCCAACTCATGGTAACCCTGTAGGGTTTTCAAGGCAAGAGACATTCAAGGATGATTTGCCATCGCCCGACTCTGCATCATGTCCCTGGTATTCCTTGGAGGTCTCCCATCCAAATACTACTCAGAGCTGACCCTGCTTAGCTTCCAAAATCTGACGAGATCAGGCTAACCTGAGCCATCTGGGTCCATGGCATGGTGCTGTGTGGGTGCTTCCCAGGCAATCATCTTCAGCCTATTCTTGGGAGCCACAATCATTAGGAAAGAGCCATGTGATAGAAGTGTAATAATAATTTACTCATATTTGCAAGAGCCAATAAGATTTGAGTCTGATGGGGGATTGGGCAAATTGATCTAAGGAACTGAAAGAAGAGAAAGTATTAGCAAGCTCAGTGGTTAAGGATTTGAATAGAGCTCTTTATAGTCCAATCCTGAGGACACTTCCCTGGGAGTAAGCCCCCTTGGATAGATCTCAGTAGGATGTCTCTGTTAGACTGATGAGTAATTGTTATAGGAAGGGGATAAACAACTAAAGTAGATGAGATCCTTCTTTTCTATAACCATGGATCTACATCCCCTTCCTCAAGCCTTGCTGCTTGTCCCAACTCTCTAAAGTCAGAGCAGTTTGGCCAGTGGCAACCCTCTGCCTGTCCAGGAAGTTCAACTAAATGCCACTAGAAGTTTTGTCTCCACTGCTACATCACTTAATGCATTACAATATAGGTTCCTGTTCAGGCTATAATGTATGATGCTTTAGTTTGTGAAGATCTGTTTTCTTGGTCACATCAGTTGGTGCTATTTCCCCCCCTGTAGACTCCTCTTCCATCCCAACGGACTCTGCTGCTCATATGTTGTCTGTCAATCCCACCTTTCCTCCAGTCTCCCTTCCCTTATATTGGCCTCACAGCAATAGCAATATCACCCAGCCTGATGAAGGGAGCTTTGACGCTTGGAATCTTGTTCCCTGAAACTCTTGTTGGTCTCTAATCTGCTACTGGACTCAAATCTAACTGTCCCAGTATCACCGAGTAAGCACCATGCAAAGTATAGATCTGAACACGGGTCTCCTCAATCCACACTGGTCTTCATGCCATTGGTCCATCTACTTCAGCATGGTCTGCTCTGATGCAGGTGATCTCTAGAGACTCAGACAGAGAAAGATCCTTTCCAACACCTGAGGTTCTTTTAGACCTTCTCGGTTTAAACCTTTATCCTTGGGCACACAAAGCATGGTCTCTCTACCATCAGTCCATCAGTGTCATCATTGTCTACTCAGACTGGCAGTGGTTCTCCAGGGTTTTATGTAGAGGATTTTGCCCATGCTGTGCTTTGTTTCTGAGCCGTTGTGGTCTGGCTAGGGTGGTTCCCAAGCCCTCCTAAATTTTTGGAGAGCCCCTTCCTAAATCCCACATGGCTCCGCCTCCATAAATAGTGACAATGGCCTGTGATGTCACTGGCTCCTCCCTATGACGTCACTGGGCCTCGGTTCTTTTAAGGACCTAGCACAGCAATGCCTCTGGCCCAGCCCCCCCAGAAATTGGAAAGTCTATGCCCCTTGCCCCCTAGTTCCAATCAGCAGCTTTAGCTGGCTTCTTTTTGCAGGGGCCATTTCTGCCATGACCTGATCTCTGCCCTGAGGACAGTAAAGGTGCACGGGGTGGGGGGAGGACTCGTCGGCCACGGTTTGAGCCTGTGCAACACACGGGAGGCTTGCTGGCTTGAGTCACCCAGTGCTCCGGCTGCCGAACAGCCAAGGCCACCGGTTTCAGGTCACATCAGGGAATATTTAGTAGCAGATGTCAAGATTCCCCCCTTCGAGTGGGTATCACACAAGGTCAGTCAGCAAATCCTGTGCTAAAAATAGGTGCCAGTTTCAAAGTTGGTGAGATCTTCTTTGTCGTCCCCGACGGGCTCGGAAGATTCACTCTCTGCCTCCTGCTCCCGGAGCCACTTGCAGGTAAGCCGGGAGGCGAGAGCGCCGGCTGGCCTCCCCCCCCCACGCCCACCCTTTCCTTCCAACCAGCCAGGGCAGAGGAGGGAGGCGGAGGATGGATTGCGGGGCAGATCTTTCGAGGCAGCTGGTGGCTTCTTGCAGCAATTCTAGGGAGGAGGCAAGGATCACACCAGAGAGTCATTCGTTTGGGAACAAACTGGGTGCCTGGAACACTCAAAGACGAGCAGGACTTCCATCCCGGGGGCTGGACTTTTGACCGTATAGATTCACATCTGTCACTATACAAACTCTCTGGTTTGGAGATTTTTATTTTTAAACTGGTACCTGTTTGGGAGATTCTTCAATCTCATACTGGGGACCTTAATGTTTGAATACTATTCCTTAGGAGGAGGTCTGGGTCTCCCTGCCTGCTGACTTAGCAGACCACCCAGGGGACAGAGCTTTGCATGCAGCCCTCCCCCGAACCTCAATGGCACTACAGATAAGATTAGAATTTCAACAGCCAGCCCATATGCAAAAGAACCTCCTCAGGAAAGCTCCTCCATTAGCATGTCACAGGCCGGGGAACTCCTACAAGATAGTGACTCAGCCATACCCCACCTTCCTGAGTGGATATAAATTACCTGCCTGCCATTTTTTCTTCTACTCACCTGGACACAGAGAGTACTCCCTCTTTCTGTGTTATACCTCTGAGGATGCCAGTCACGGCTGCTGGCGAAACGTCAGGTCCGACAATGCCAAGACCACGGCCACACACCCCGGGAAATCTACACCCACTAGCACCCAAAAGGGATTGCTTGCCATCCCTGCCCAAATGTATGATGTGAATAACCCTTTGGGCAAACAAGCCTGTTGTTACAAAGACAGCCATATCTTAAAAGAGAACAACTGTTGCCTTGGGAACTTATGACCTTTTTCTGTTGTTGTGTTGCAGTCTCCCCCACCCTTCCAAAACTGATAGCAAAACTCATCCCTCTGCAACCAGATGTCTTCGGCAGGTCTGAAACCAGTAAAGATAAGTGCCTACACTGCAGTCAAAGTGGACCCTGATGGGGACTACTGTACCCCTGGTGCATTTGACCTGGAGCGGCTCTTCTGGAAAGGCAGCCCTAAGTACACACACGTCAACGAAGTCTGGCCCGGTCTCTACATAGGAGATGAGTAAGTAACGCCAAGCCAGCAGCTACTGTAACCATGGATCAAGATGTTTGTCATAAGTAGATCGCAGCAGGTGTGCGCTATTGACACTGTAACTCTGGGGCTGCGTGGGGTGCCGGCCAGCTTGTGGGGTCGTAGTAGTATAGGGGTCCCCAGCATGGAGCCTGCACGTGCCAGGCCGCCTGCTGACAACCTTTTTGGCACCCACCCAGTGTTTTAGACAGTGGGCGGGGGCAGGCGGGGGTTTTGCCCAGCAGAGCTTCTGATAGGCCACGAGGGGTTCGATTGACTGTGCAGATTTTTTTTTTAAAGGCTGCCCCCACATCATAAGGATCTCTGATTTGGCTCCACCTCCTCTTGCAGCAGCCATTTTCTGGCCCCCGTTTTGTAGCTGTGCTCGCCGTGCTCTGTCCAAAGGTGCACACCGCCCCCAAAAGGTTGGGAAACCCTCTTGAAGCAGATGGGTTGTCAGTTGCCAACCGGAAACGAGCAGGTGGGGAGACCTGGGCTGGAGGCTTGGAGAATCCAAGGGGTGATTCTAAATCCCACACTGGCCTCCAGCCAGAGCTCCCAACACTCCACCGTTATGGTGAGGAGGGGACATGGCCCACGACTCCCTGGAGCTCCCAGGGAGCAACGCGCCCCTCGCCTGCCCGCCCCAAGAGCAAGGGTGGCCCTAATCCAATGTGAGGTTTCCTGCTTGTAGAGTGACCTGATGCAAAGGACCTGATGAGCCAGGGAGACCTTGAATGACGGGCTGGATTTCTGGCAGGGGCAACAGTAGAGGAGATGGGCAAAGGAGCGGCGGCTGACCACAGAGGCCTCTTTAATCTTCCCCCACCCGCCTGGTCAGTGCCTCCCCTGGGCAGTGTTGACATTTCTCCCCCCAGCCCACCCCTGGAAGCAGAATGGGTCCTCCAGGGGGCAGGAGTGCCTGGGATCGGTGGACCCAGGAGGAGCCCTTGATCCTGCCCTGTAAACGCCACCAGTCCCTGCCCTTCCAGCTCCCGGTGAAGATGTGGTTGGGAACACTTCCTCGCCCAGAAAGAAGCCCCCTGGTTTGCTTCAGCAGGTGGTCACGCTGGTCTGCCGCAGAAGAGCTGGGCCGGAGGTCTGTAACAGCCCCTTGGAGACCAAGAAGACTGGCCGGGCAGGAGCTCCGTCCGGGAGCTCTGGCTCTCAAAAGCCCCCCGCCCTGCACATCTCGTGGAGCCAGCCTCAGAGTATCAGGGACTGAGGCCAGGCATAACTCTAACTGTAACTCCTCAACATCTCAACATGATGACTTTTGAAATGAACACACTGTCATACACCTTCAGTCACCCAGTGAAGTTCCTTGCGTGGTGGTGGTGGCGGTGGCTGCTCCCAAAGCAATGCTTTAAAAAATCTGTTCAGGAAATCAGATCTCCAGTGGCCAATCAGAAGCCTTGCTGGGCAAAAGACCCACTTCCCCATTCTCTTTCTAAAATACTTGGCAGTGTCAGCTATGCTGCCGTGGGGGTATGGTTATGACGGCCCACCTGTCCCATTCCTGGAAGGGGATACGGACATGGGGCTGGGGGACGCTGCTCAATGGTGTAAACCATTGCGGGACTCTTGGCCTCTCCTGTGCAAGACGTTGACGGCGGCCAAAGAAGCCTATAAGGCGCAGGCTGATAAGAGAAGGGTGGCGGGTTGGGCTCTACAGCCTGGGGACTCTGTGTATGTTTCTACCAAAAATATCAACATGACCAGGAGGCCTCCCGGAATGGTTGGGAGAAGGTGATTTTCGAGAGGTCAGTCTGTCAGCTATGCTGCGATGAGGGTTGGGGAGTTCATTCTGTGTCTTGGTAATTGCTATTGCATTCCTATCTCTGCTGTTCTGCCTGTGCTGAAATGCTTATCGCTACAGATGTGCAGGAGGAGGATGTATTGTCTGGAAGTCTCCTGTGTACCGTGAGAGACTACTAGTTCCCAGCTTTCGCCACCTAACGGTTTCCTAGCCGGTCCCACGTGTGGGAGGGTAGCTAATTGGCCCATGCCATGGGGGGGCATACGAATGCCCTATATCCTATTATGCTCAATGGGTTGGCGCCATTCTTAAAAGTGCCTGTGCTACTGCATCTATAGCATTGCAATAAAAGTATAACCGTTCCTGAATGCGTGTATTTCGTTGCCAGCTGTGGGTTCTGACAGGCAGGTGCCAGAATCAGCGGGCACCAGGGTGCCACACTGGGGACTTGTGCTGCTTTGGCAAAAAAGGGGAAATGGGCATGTGTGGAAAAACGGGTTCCTGGCTACAAAGGTGAGCCTGAGGCATGGGTGTTCTCTCCCACTTCTGTCTCTGCAAAAGGTTAAATGCCTCAACGGTTGATAACCCCATGAGCAAAGGTTATCCTCCACCCTACAACTGTCAAAACTGGACTAAAAAGGTAAAGGTAAAGGTTCCCTTGCTTGAAAGCCAGTCGAGTCTGACTCTAGGGTTGCAGTGCTCATCTCCGTTCCAAAGCCAAAGAGCCAGCACTGTCCGAAGACATTTCCGTGGTCATGTGGCTGGCATGACTAAACACCAAGGCACACGGAACGCTGTTACCTTCCCACCTGTGGAGTCGCCGTGTTGATCTGTGGCAGCAGAACAAGGTCTGAGTCCAGGGGCACCTTTATTTATTTTTATTTTATTTGTTAAATTTATACCCCGCACCTCCCCGCAGAGGCAGGCTCAGGGCGGCTTATAATATACATATATAAATATATCTGTTAAAACACTGACATATAAAGGTAAAGGTTTCCCTTGCTTGAAAGCCAGTTGAGTCCGACTCTAGGGTTGCGGTGCTCATCTCTGTTTCAAAGCCGAAGAGCCAGCGCTGTCCGAAGACGTTTCCGTGGTCATGTGGCCGGCATGACTAAACACCAAGGCGCACGGAACGCTGTTACCTTCCCACCAAAGTGGTACCTATTTATCTACTTGCAATTTCTTGCTTTCGAACTGCTAGGTTGGCAGGAGCTGGAACTAGAGACGGGAGCTCACTCCGTCCTGCGGCACACTCGGGTCTCGAACTGCTGAACTACTGACCTTCCACAGCCTGCAGTTCAGCGTCTTAACCCCTTGAGCCACCGCAGCTCCTTCTAAACTGGACTACAGACCTGCTAAATTCCCTGCTCCCTCTTACTCCATAGGTGCTCAGTTCTTCCTTGTATTATCAGTGGGTAAAATCAGACATAGGAGGGAGGCACCAAACACCACCTCCCACTCTCGCGAAGCCTCTTCCCTCTCTCGTCTGAAGATCGGGTAGCGAAGGAGAGGTGAGGGTGGCCTCACAGCGTTGGAGCGCCTTGTGGATGGCAAAGCAGTTGAGTCAGATACAGCCCATGGAGGCTTGCCAGCCAACGGCAAATCCACTCTCACTTGTCAGTAATCTACAAGGTAATGCTTCTGGCTGAACCAATTAATATTCAAAATCATGCCAATTTCCAAGTCAGGATTCCTCCAGAGCCATCGCTTTCACAGTCAGCACAGCCGAGAAACTTTCAAGCCTGTCAAGTTGAGACCTCCCATCATTGGTGATACGGAGGACACCCGACCTTTCTCCTGTGGCTCTCGAGGCAGCTTCCCATCCCGCTACTGAGCAGGGCTGCCGCAACACAGGCCTTCCGGCCCTGGCCTCACGCCAAGATATTGCTGAAGACAACGAAGAATCTACAAGCCAGACATACCTAACCTTTTCCGTACGGCGACCCGTTAAGTCCAAATTTACTTGGTAGGGTGACCCACCCAGCGCTGGCCCAAGGGTTTGGTGGTGGTTGTCTTTTTGGTGCCCTGGGCAAACGATGACCAAGGCACCCATCTAGGTCAGCATGTGCCATTTTCTACAGTGGCTAAACAGATAGTTCCGAGAGACTAACCAACATCGCACGGAAAGCACAGCTGCCCCCACTATGAACCCAAAGCGAGTGGCAGTCTGACAGACACAGCCTTTGCCTCTGGAGGGGCTGCATCCCCGCCTCTGACCCCCCCCCCTCCTCCATGACTCACTCTAATCCATCCCTTTAAGAGTCTAAGAAACTCTCACTCCCGTGACCCTCAGGACAAGTTATACTTGACCAACATGTATATGCACCGAAGGAAAAACACCAACTAACACAGGGCATGGAAGATTCTGTTCCCAGGGTCAGAGCGTGGTTTCCAAAATCCAAGAGAGTTCCATGGAAAGCGCAGAGGCAGCCATGAGGGAGGTCTGGCCTGAGACCCACTTCTGGAGGCCTTATGGCCAATGTTCCCTCTAAGCTGTGGAGTCTCGTGAGCAAAAATTGTACTCTGTGAGGTACTGCCATTAAAGTTGGGAACGAGCGATTTGCCTGCTGCATAAATTAGTTTGCTCTGGATCTATCCTTCCTGAGCTAAGACAAACATGTGTGAGCTGGAGGCTAAAAACTGTGAGCTAGCTCACACTCACTCATCTTAGAGGGAACACTGCTTCTGGCCCACTTTTGGGTCCCAAACCACAGGCTGGGAAACCCCGCTCTAGACTGTGAGGCAGAGGGAGACACTGACTGCCCTGCTTCTAGGTCAGCTCATGATCTCATACCCAGTTGTCTGATATAGAACGCCCGTGGCAATAAGCCTCAGCCTCTGCTCTTCTTCTGCCAAACTACTTGCCTCCAGATGAGCTGCTTAGTCTTCCCTTAATTCCTTGGACCAACAGGGCCCCAGAAATCAGCAGCTGTATTGGGGAGGGTGTGTGTGTCAAAAGACTTTTCAAGGATTAGCCTAAAGAACATCACCCAGTGATGTTGTACAACAGGTCGACCACATGCAATGTCTGAAGGGTATTTTTGTGTCTGGAACTTTGTGGGAGACATTGTGCCCAGAGTCCTTGGCTGGCTGCTGCTCCCAGGCATCATTTTCAGACATGAAAACACTCTTCACACATTGCAAGGGAAAATGCGGTTGGCCAACAATAGGAAACTTCAGAAAGAAGCAGCACTGCTGATTGTCTTGGTACAGTTACATACATACATGAACTATGGTGCTGGAGAAGACTCTTGAGAGTCCCTTGGACTGCAAGAAGATCAAATCAGTCAATCCTAAAAGAAATCAACCCTGACTGTTCCCTGGAAGGCGAGACAATGAACCTGAAGCTCAAAAACTTTGGCCACCCAATGAGAAGGGAGCACTCACTGGAGAAGAAGACCCTGATGCTGGGAAAGATTGAAGGTCAAAGGAGACGGGGACGGCAAAGGGTGAGATGGTTAGACAGTGTCACAGATGCAACGAACATGAAGTTGAGCAAACTTCAGGGGACGGTGGAAGACAGGAAGGCCTGGCGTGATCTGGTCCACGGGGTTGCGAAGAGTCGGACTCGACTATGCGACTGAACAACAACAACACATACATACATACATACATACATGTGCATACTTGCTTTCTCAACCTTTTGCTCAATGCATAAGAACATAAGCAGAGCCCTGCTGTATCAGACCAATGGTTCATCTAGTCCAGCATATCCCGTCTCACACAGTGGCCAACCAGTTCCTCTGGAGGGCCGACAACATAGAGGCCAAAACCTTCCCCTGATGTTGCCTCCTGGCTCTGGGATCCAGAGACTTAATGCCTCTGAATGTGGAGGTTCCCCTCCGTCAGCATGGCTAGTAGCCACTGTAGAATCTGCCCTCCATGAATCTATCGAATCCACCTTTAATGTTGTTTATTCCTGTGGCCATCTGGCAGCAAATTCCACACTTTAATAATTACCTACATAAAGAAGTATTTCCTTCTGTCTATCCTGAACCCACCGCCCATCAGCTTCATTGGATGCCTTTGAGTTCTAGTACTTCGGGAGAGGAAGAAAAATCTCCCTTTGTCAAGTCTCTCCACCCCGTGCATAATTATATAAACCTCTGTCACATCCACCCTTAGTTGTCTCTTTTCTAAACCGAAAAGCCCCAGAGACTTTTCTGTCTTTCCTCCTAGGGGAGGGGCTCCAACCCCCTAATCATCTTGGTTGCCCCTCCTCTGTACCTTTTCCAGCTCTGCCGTGTCTTTTTTGAGATGTGGTGACCAGAACTGTACACACAGTATTCCAAATGAAGCCATACCATAGATCTATACCGGGGCATCATAATATCGGCCGTTTTATTTTCAATCTCTTTCCTAGTGATCCCTGTCAAATCATAATCCCTGGAAGGCCAGATAATGAAACTGAAGCTCAAATACTTTGGCCACCAAATGAGAAGGGAGCACTCACTGGAGAAGACCCTGATGCTGGGAAAGACTGAAGGTCAAAGAAGACGGGGACGGCACAGGATGAGATGGTTAGACAGTGTCATAGATGCAACGAACATGAAACTGAGCCAACTTCAGAGGATGGCGGAAAACAGGAGGGTCTGGCGGGAGCTGGTCCATGGGGTCGCGAAGAGTCGGACTCGACTGTGCGACTGAACAACAACAACAACGATCCCTAGAGCAGGGTTTGCCCTTATCACTGCCACAGCACACTGGGTTGACGCTTTCACTGAGCTATCCTCTATGACACCGAGATCTTTCAGTCTCACCAAGTTCAGCCCCCATTCGCCTATACTTGCAGTAGGGATTTTTTGTCCCCATATGCATCACCCGACACTTAACAACACTGAACTTCATCTGCCACACTGTCTCTCGCTCACCCAGTTCGTGGAGGTCCTCTTGGAGCTCTTCGGAGCCAGCCGGGGTCTTCACCATCTTGAATAACTTTGTGTCATCTGCCAATTTAGAGGCAGATGTTGTGATCTGGATGCTTTGAAAAGCATGACCCAGACGTTCCAACAATCTTAAGTACATCTGAGGCCACTGAAATCAATTATCTTGAGCATAATTATTTTGGCTTTTATTTGTGTTCATTGCATTTGCTGTGAGTTGAAAGTTCCATCTATGGCATTAGACCAGTGACCATTCACACAGTCAAATCGTCACACTATGCAGTCATTAACCAGCATCCTGTTGGATTACTTCAAATAATAAAAGTATTCCTAACAGATCGGGTAGCAGATGATGTGAAGGACCTCTGCCTAAGACCCTGGAGGGCCTCTGCCAGTCTGAGTATGTTACCCAAAGGGGCAGCCTTCAGTTAGTTCAGGGGAATTAGCATAGGAGGCTGCGAGAGGGGGCAACTGGGACTGAAACACCAATGTTTATGGGGATTGTTCCTGTGAGAAATTGTGACTAAACAGGAGATTTGTTCAAAATACAGAGTTTTTTATCAACAGAAAAAATGAAGAAAAAGGGGGGGGAATTCATTCAACAAAACACACAACATTCAAGAGCTAACTAGAAAAGCAGGAAGGAGTGGGGAAACAGCGTTCTGGGAATTGGATGATATTTACCAGTCTTAGAGAGCTCCATGGAAGCAGCAGATCTAGAGAGAAACGGCCAGCATTTTGTTCTGTGAAGGAGAGAAAATAAAGAAGCCCATGAGTGGGGGTGCATGTGGTTGGTACCAAGAACGCAACGGGTTTTCGGGGCTGATTCTTATAGGAAAATTGTACTGTGAGGCTGTGGAAAGGGTTGTGTCTTTTCTGGTGGGAAACTTTTAGAGAACAATCATGATCGTTGCTTTACCAGGATGCTTACAGGCACAGTAGCTTGTTTAATTGCTGGGGGTGGTGTTAGATTCCAGCACTCGCAGTCTGGGGAGAAGTCACCAACCGCTGCAGATTTCAATAACCAAGTCCAGCTAGATCCAAATGTCATGCCAGTGTTATCCTTGACAAATAATTGCTTCTCTTTCCAAACAGAAAAACAGCCCTTGATCGTTACAGTCTTGAGAAAGCTGGCTTTACCCACATCCTCAATGCTGCCCACGGCCGGTGGAACGTGGACACCGGATCAGACTACTACAGGGACATGGCCATCGAATATCATGGCGTGGAGGCAAATGATCTCCCGACCTTCAGTCTCAGCCCGTTCTTTTACCCTGCTGCTGAGTTCATCCACAATGCTCTCCAGAATGAAACAAGTAAGGGTCTGAATTTTTAGCAATGACGTCCTCTGCACTGAACGTGAGCCGCTAGGGCTGCCTCCTGCACCTGCTATCCTGGTCAGAAGGCAGATACCGCTTCTGAGTAGTAAAATCACATATATTCTGCAAACCTGTGAAGGAAAAACAATCTCTCACCCTTAATCATTACTTCCTTCCCATCTGTAGCCATAACCCCTTTTTCCAAGGAAGAGAGATTATAACAAGACATACCCCTGAGCATATATGAAGCACCTAGTATCTTCTCAGCTTTGAATCTCTGCAACCTGCCCACGTATGCTTAGAACTGAGGAGCAGGCCTTTTCCCCGAAGGAGGCGGGACGCAACATGTTGGGATCTCAAGACAAAAAAGGGGGATTCTGTTGGTGTCTCCCCCATTCCATTGGCCAGCAGCTTCCTTGCCTGGTCTTGTGTTAGGTGTACCTGGTATTACTCAGAAATTCATGGCTTCCATTTAGTATCCTTTCCTTGTCATGGACAGATCCTTGTCTAGTAAGAGACTTAGAGAAGCTTTATAATTCCACAAGACGGGGACAACGTATTAAGACGGTCTGCCCTCAGAGACTGATGGAGCCTGATGGTTTCCTAACATCTCTGGGAGGGAGGGAGGGAGGGAGGGAGGGAGCTTCCTTGCAAGGGACCGGGGGCCGTATTTGGGCAAGCTTGCGTTGCCAGCCTCCAGGCGGTAGCTGGAGATCTCCCGGGACCAGGGAGGGAGGGAGGGAGGGAGGGAGGGAGGTCATTTTAAAGCCAACTCTGTGTTCGTAATGGTACTTCTCTGCCACCATCATTCCCTCTGCAGTCTGTTGTGGCCAGTGTGTAAAACATGTTGCAGATGAAATCAGCAGGTGTGGGCTGGGAGGGGAATGACCCTCCGCCCAGGCCCAGTCTCACCTTGCCCCTAAGAGCCCTCCAACAAAGGGAAGGGGAGCGAGTGAGCCCCATGCCGTTTGGCCATGCGCCTTCTTCCCTGCCTAGTGTGCAGAAAGGCCTGTTGGCTTGTAGCAGCATTAGCTACTGCACACCCAACACAGGCGGCGAGAGCCTCACCTCACGCTGGGACCCTGAGGTCACTGGATCCCCAGGACTTTCCCACCCCTGGAAATCAGGGACCTCCACTCCTTCCTGTCATGTTTCATGTGGATATTTCCACTTGGTGCAACCTGAGGACATGGGCGGGATTCTTGAAGAAGGCAGGTGGACCACGATGCCCCCTCCCAGCTTATTAGAACAGCCGTCGGTCTGAAGGCCCTGAAGAAGGCGGTTGTAGCCTCCCTCTCTGAAACCACCATTATTAAACACTTACCAATGTACACTAACTGCCGGACCGGAAAAACACCACACAAGGGCAAAGGGCTCAGACTTGCGATGGTTGTTCAGCTCCCCACATTCCTGGCGGAGGCTGATTCCATTCCAGTCCGGCATACAATCTGGTTTTAGCATTGCTGGGTGCATGACATACACTGAGGCATTGGCTGACCCTATCTGTAACTCCCCCCCAACAACAACAACAACAACCCCCACCCCGGGTTTTAGATTGTGAGGCGGTGGTGTTTCCCCCCCCCAATACATTTTATTGAATATTTATGAAAATATCCAAGTGAATGAATACAACAACTATAAGTGCATAGAGAACTTCATATATAATCTATGTTTAACAAATGATATTCAAATAGCATCTAGAAAGAAACAAAGTAAACATAGTTAAATAAGAGACTGATAAAGAGACAGTTTCAACAAACGATGCCTCAACTCCAAAATGAGTTGATCATATGTGTTAGCTGCAAACTTCCACATCCATCTAGAGTAGAGACATTTATCTTACCATAATCTCAGGTCATCAGTCACTTTAGGGGTGTCAGTGTGTTGCGAGAGGTATTCTAAAATAGGAAACCATGTTGAGACAAAAGAGGTAGGATCAGGAATGTTGTCAAAGCGTGTAAGATTATCCGAGAGTTTTGCCATAATTTATAAATCCCACATCTTTATATGCCATTGTGAAAGAGTGGGTGCCATTGTTGTTTTCCAATGAGTGGCTGCAAAAAGCATTATGGAGACCCTCTCTACCATCGTGGGAGCAGAGCCATGAACTGCCCAACTGTTCAAAAATAAGTGTTCAGGTATAGGTAGAATTTCTAAGTTGTTAAATGATTTGATCTATTTGAATGCTCCCTTTTGGGGCAAGCTACCCAACAATGTAAATAGGTGTCCAAATCCCCACATTTTCCCCAGCATCTTGGATCATGTGAGTGGGTTATGTGAGATAATTTTGTGATGCGGTAATTTTCATTTAAAAAATAAGATCTGGTTTGTAGAACAAGAACATTTCTCGTGGAAGAATGGGGAGGAAGAGAGGACACACAGTGGTGGCTGGTACTTCCTGAGCTCCACCACTGGACTTTGAAGTTCTGCTCCCCCAAAGCTCCCCATGGCTCACCCCCCCTTTTGAAGTCAAATTGAGCTGCGATGGGTGTGGGCGTGGCAGGAGACCTCCAGGGGGCCAAGGGAGTCTGGCCGGCCTCTCCAGCCAAGCGTCAACTCTCATAGCATCATGATTTTGCCCACATGGGCACTTTGTCAGCCAATGAGTTCCGCTAATGACTAAAGTCCCCTTGTATATGCAAAGTATGTCGGTGAGTCAGAACAGACTCATGGGGACCCAGGAAGTTCCACCTCAAGGGAGGGGGGTTCTCAAAGGCAAGAGAGGAGTGGGGGTGGTCTGCCCTTGCCTTCCTCTACCTTGGTGGTCTCCCATCTAAGCACCCACCTGGGCTAGTCTGGGCTACTATGTGTAACAAGCATAAAATTAACCCTATAGTTTCTTATGCAAAGTGTTTAGCACAAGTAGGTCAAAGTTTCTTACCTTTAAAAGAACTGTTCTTACTCAATATCTGCATTTCTGATCAACAGTCCATAGACACTAAAATATACAGAGCCTGGTGGCAGTTTATCAACAGACTTTTTTATTTGGGAAAATTCCACTTCACTGACTCCTGGTTACATGGTTCTCAGTGTACCAACAAAAAACTTCCTACATGAAGCCACCGCAGTTCCAGATTGTTGTACTTTGCATGCAATTTTCATACGTGCAATAGATGCCCTATCCTAGGGAGCAGACATATTGTAGTTATTGAGACATCCTTATTCTGAAACTATCAGTCCCAGGTAGAATAACATAAGAAGAGCCCTGCTGGACCAGACCACTGAGGGTCCCTCTAGTCCAACATCTTGTCTCACACAGTGGCCAACCAGTTCCTCTGGAGGGCCAACGACAGGGCAAAGAGGCCGAGGCCTTCCCCTGACGTTGCCTCCTGGCATTGGTATTCAAAGGCTGACTGCCTCTGAACGTGGAGGTTCCCTTTAGCCACCCTGGCCAGTAGCCAATTATGGACCTATCTTCTACAAATCTGTCTACGCCCCTTTTGGGGATACTCCAGAGCCAAGTAGGGGTTTTACCCACCTCTTAGTTCTTCAGATGTAGTAATAATATGAAACAGTTAACCACATGGTCTGTGCCTGCAGTGAAACTGCTCAAACTGACTATAAAGAACGTCACGATTAGAGTTGCAGCTGTGGTGCGCCGGGATCTTGGCAAGAAGTGTGGCTCACCATCAGCCAGAGATTCATGGGAGCGCAAACCAGACAAGATAATGGAGAATGAGGGAACAAAGATTCTTTGGCACTCCCGATCACAAACAGATAAACACCTGGAACACCCCTGATATCACAACTGTAGAATAAATAAGAAATAGGGTTTGGATCATTGATATTGCAATCCCAGGAGACAGCAGAACAGAAAGGAGAAGATCACAAAATACCAAGACCTATAAACAGAGTAGAGCACCTCTGGAAGAAGAAGGTGACCATTGTGCCAGTTGTCACTGGAGCCCTTGGAGCAGGGCCTAGAAGGCTCAAGAAACATCTGGACATTCTGAGCCTTGAGCAAATCCAGAAGAGAAGGTTTAGAGGGGACAAGATTGCAGTCTTCAAGTATTTGAAGGGCTGTCACGTAGAAGATGGAGCAGATCTCTTCTCTCTTGCTCCGGATTGCAAGACTAGATCTAAAGGGTGGAAATTCCAAGGGAGTCGTTACCGGCTAAATATCAGGAGAAACTTCCTAACTGTAAGAGTGGTTGAGCAGTGGAACAGTCTGCCTCGGGAGGTGGTGGATGTTCCTTCGCTGGACGTTTTCAAGCGGAGGCTGGACGACCATCTCTCGGGTATGTTGTAGATATGTAGGACCTATCTTTCAGCTATGCTCCTGCAGAGTGCAGGGGGTTGGACTAGATGACCTGCAAGGTCCCTTCCAACTCGTAACTTTCTATGATTCTATGACAGCGTTGCTCGGAACAGCAAGAATCCTGTGAAGAAACCTCTGCAATTCCCAAGAACCTGGTTAGATCTTGAACGGCAGAACACCATCCATTAGTCTGATATCTGATATTATTATTATCTTAATGATAATAATAATAATAATAACAATCACAGAATGGGTAAGAATTGCTCGTCAGCCAGTTGAGTTGAATTGTCCCTTTGTTTAAACATTAAAATTTTCCAGGACCTCAAGGAAAAGAAATCCACTTCTTTCTTTGAATTTTGACAGTCATCAGTGAGTCAACCCAAACAACTGAAGGTTCTGGAGATGTACAACCCACTTGGGGCAGAGGGAGGAAATGGATCTTCTGAGGAGGAGAGACAGGTTGGAGCCAAGTCTGTGAACAGCTGCTGCAAGTTTAATGTCCTCTAATGTGCCTTTCTCTCTGAGGGCCGGCTCATATAGTACGTCCAGGAGGAATCCTTGCTTCTCTCTCGCAGCCCGCTAAGCAGGGACTCCCACATCCATGAGCTCCAGATGAGTGCCGGAGGCAGGCGTCTCCTGGGGAAGGGGTCAGGAAGACTCAGCACAGCACAGGGAAAGCAGGGGCAGGATTTATGTGAAGTGTGAGCTGAGGAGGGAGGAAGTGGGGGAGTGTGGGTGGGGTCCAGAAAAGCATACAATGTCTCCCCCTCTTTCCTTTCACATTTAGACGGGCCTTCAGCTGGTATAATGTCTGAGGCAGGTTCCCCCTCTTGCTACTTGATCCGTCCTGTGCTTGCAGGCAGGATTTATTTTTACCCTCACCCAAGCAGGGGGAGACTGCAACCACTTTGACAGTGAAAACATGGTACTCAGTCCACAGGGGCCTCACAGCTTGAGTCATCCCGCACACCGTTTGCTGGCCTGCAGACAGTGCTCTGATTCTAAATGGGGGGATTCAGACTTACTAAGAAATGCTCAGCCTGAATGAAGCATCAGCTTCTTATTCCTCCACATCTGCAAAAGAGCCTCGCCGGGGATTTCAGAGCAAAAGCCTACAGAGAAAAGCAAACACTCACCAGCTAACCGACAAAGCTCTTAATATCATAGGGCCACTGGCTGAGCCCCTGACCTCCTGTCAACCCCGCTTCCGGTCTCTTTAGACGGCAGGCCGCCCGCCTCACCTGGCATGTCCTCCAGAACCCAGCTGAATTTTTAAGAGGTCTTCCATTTTCAACAACTCCCACTCATAGCTACAACTAATCCTTTGTTAAGGCTGAAAGAGGAACAAAGAGAGACTGATGGCTTTAAAGATGGTCCCCTTCCATTCCTCTCCTCCCCAGCTTCTGCTGAGTCAACTTCTGCTGAGTCAGTCTCAAAGACACAACTAACCCTGGGCCCATCAGTACCAGGGTGGGGCTCAACTCCATGCAAAGCGACCCTCCAGAGGGCAAATGTTGCATTCGAACCAGGTAATGCTTCCCTCCTGCAGGGTTCTATTCTAGCCACAATCATAGCTCCTCCTGTGCCACCTAGGAGTGGTCTTGGGACACTTCTTGGCCCCAAGGTTCGTAAGGGGAGAGTTCTGCACACCCACAGATAGGTAGGAAGTTCCAGGAACCATCTTTTACAGAAACGGGTTTCTTGAAAGCAAAAAGCAGGAAAGATTTATGGTGCCTGTTTCAATGTATACATGATAAACTAGCAGGGGAAAGGAAGCCCACAACCCCCACAGTAATAGTTAAAAAACACCAACAGACCCATGTAAAGCAACAGCACACACTTGGACCCAACCAGAGTGCCTCTTTATGAGCTGACAAGCAAAGCTTGAGAATTCCTTCCTTTGCTATTAGCACTTTCCAATTGTTTTGCTTCAGCTCCCACACACATCAATGGGGTGCCTCACAGCTACAAACCATCAAAAGCCGTCATGTTATATAAAATGTCAGGGCCAGTTCAAGGTATTCTGTTGTCCTTCTTAGGTGCTCTTGCAGGGGCCGTGGCTCGGGCCTGACCAGTGCTGGGCACAGGCACGGGGAGGGGGGGGGGAGAGAACCTCCCGATGACTAGGAGCAAGATGTAAAATTTCCGAAAATTTTGAAGCCATGGGGGGAAAATAATGTTCCCCCAGGATTGTTTTCCAGACAAAACCTGAAATATGTGCAATATTTAGGTAGAGGTAAAGGTTTCCCTTGCTCGAAAGCTAGTTGAATCCGACTCTAGGGTTGCGGTGCTCATCTGCGTTTCCAAGCTGAAGAGGCAGCACTGTCCAAAGACATTTCCGTGGTCATGTGGCCAGCATGGCTAAACACCGAGGTGCACAGAATGCTGTTACCTTCCCACCTATTTATCTACTTGCAATTTCTTGCTTTCGAACTGCTAGGTTGGCAGGAGCTGGGGCCAGAGATGGGAGCTCACTCCGTCACGCAGCACTAGGCTCTTGAACTGCCAAACTACAGACCTTCCGGTCTGCAGCTCTGCATCTTAACCTCTAAGCCACCACACACACACCCCAGTGTGATATTTACTGTCCCATAAAACCTAAGTTAATTTTACTGCTTTAACAACATAAAATGCATTGTTTATAACTTAGCAAATAAAATTGACATAGTTGACATACTTATGGAATTTAAAAGTTATAAATGCCTTTTCTTTTTTGGTATTTTGTGTGTGTGTATGTGAGTGTCCATGTCTGGAAGTCATGGCAACCTCTGGCGACTCCGACTGGGGCATGGAGGATGTTCAGAGAAGTGGCTTGATCGCCTGCCCTAGCATCCCAACCCTGGTATTCTTTGGAGGTTTCCCATCCAAATACTTGCCAGGGTTGGCTCTGCTTATCTTCCGAGATCTGATGAGGTCAGGCTGGGCCAGGCTATCTACAAGCAAAACTGTAAAGGCAGCCAACACCTGAGAGAAAACTGCTAGTCGGTGCCCCTTGTGCTAACTTAGGGCAATGAGCTACTTGTCCCCTAGTCTGTGAGTACATGTGTCAGAGTGGTTTGAGGGAGAGGTGAAAAGGTGAACCGCAAGGTAAGAGTCAGGTCAAAAGGACAACAGAAGGCATGCAACAGTGGAGAAGCAATGAGAGCCTTGCGTGCTTCCCTCGTGAAGTTCAGGTATCCTTTTAGTTGCAGAAATGCATCTTGGATTTAAGAGTCGTAGATGTCTGTAACATGACCACCTTGTCTTTAAAAGCATTCACTTGTTCTAAAAGAAAAAAATATTTCAGAGGATTATTTTTCAGTAGTGTGGCGCCCCTGCCTGTTGAAAGGGGTCTTCTTTGCCCCTGTCGCTGTCCTGACAAACGCTTTCCCCCTCCTTAACAAGGGAATGGGAGGCCTCAGAAATTGGGCCGGCTACCTGGTTCCGTCACCAAGGTTAAGCCTGCACCCCTGCGCGAGTCCTCGGAGACGTCCGCCGCGTCGTCTCTCCCTCCGACTTCCCGGTCGGCCCGTCTCCCCTCTCGACTCCACAGTTTCCTCCTCCCCGGCCTCCCTCTCTGTTCCCCCTTTTATTCCATTTTTCCTCCCTCCGTCTCACTGGGCACCTGAGCTGCCCATCAAATGTGGCTCCGTCTCCATATAAGAGCTCCGACGCTCTGCTTGGGGCGGGGCGTTTCGACCCCGCCCGGAGCAAGGGCGTGGAGGCCCCCTGCTGCCTGGCCGCGCCGGCCCTGCAGACCTCGGTGATGGCGACGTCTCCCTGGGATTTGCCCTCCTGCCTCGTACCCGGGGACGTGCTCTGCGGGGAAGGGGTTGGGCTGTGGCCCGGCACCCGCCGTCCCCGTTGCTTCCTGCCTCTGGGTTCGCTGTCTCTTTGCCCGTTTCGGAGCCTGGAGACTTCCTCTCGGGGCCGTCGGCCGTGGTAAGCGGGGGAGTTGCGGGGTGGGGCTCGAGCGGGGGCTCCAGAGAAAGGTCCGGACAGTCGGACCTGGGACAAGCAGTTTCAGTAGTTCTGATTTTTGCATTGGAAAAATGTACAAAAAGGCCTCAGGGGAACAGGAAAAAAATGTGCTCCCCTCCTGAATTTCCCTTTTCCCCATAGGCCTTCATATCTCTAGCTAGGAGTGAGCTATGCACCTGCAGGGATTGGTGCTTCCCCATAGTGCTGCCCCATGCAATTGTGGTGGTGGTGGTGAGGGCTTGGCTAGGGAACTGGCTCCAGGAAAGGTCACTTTCTCACTGAACAGCCATGCTTCTACTTTTAAAGGAAGCTGAAGGTGGCACGCTGGAACCTCCAGTGTACATGTGGTACCTTCACACTTCTGTTGTCTTTGGCCAAATGACTTTTGCAGATTGTTAAACATGCAAAAACCTGTGAACAGTGGTATGCATCACAAGGCTTCTACTGCACCGCTTTCAACACTCTGGATAAAACAATCCAGAGAACAGTGATAGATCAAAGTCCCTCTTCTCCCCCTCCTACCACACTTGTCCAGCTAGCCTTGTGGCTCTCTCTGCCCGTCAGCACACATCTGCCATACTACGGCTCCTGTCCATCCAGTCCTTTCCCTGGGCTGAGATAGAGGAGAGGTGGCACAGGTGTGTTCCATGACTGAGAAACTGTAACTGTGGTGAGACGTCAACCGTACTCCATCACCTATTTATCCCACCCTTGATCCAAGGAGCAAAGACTGCCATGCCTGGTTCTCCTGTCCTCTATTTTGTCTTTAGACCAACCGTTTGCAGTAGTTGAGGCTCAGTCACCCACATAAGCAGACACCCTCAGCATAGTCTAACTTCATCTGAGCTGCCACCCTCAGCTTTCAAACGCATCCTGTTAATTCCTCCCCCCAGTCTGGAGTCTCTTTTTGAAATGATGAAACACGTTTCTAGCCCTCATTGTTTGCTTGGAAGGGAATCAGTTGGATGACAGAAAGCTGCAGAAACCAGAAGGCAGAACTCATTTTAAAAATAGTCCCAAGTATAACCACTACGTCATACTGGCTATTACCTGAGCCAACTCTGTTGATGATAAGCTTGACTGGTGCTGAAAGTGAGCATTAAAGTGGTGGACTTGCACTGAGGAGACCTGGGACGGAATCCTGGCAAGAGTGCCATGGAGTAAGGGGTCATGGAGTCAGAGCTTCGGATCGTCACCTTCTCTCAGCATAACGGATTCTATAGAGTGGCTGTGGAGGGGGCGGCGGCGGCGGGGACCGTGGCACTTACACCAGCCTGAACTATATGGCGGAAGGATAGGCTATGAGCAAAGTATTAATGGCGTTGGCCAAAAGGTAGTGCGTTCTTGGCCATTGCCCATGTGAACATTTTTGCAAAATGCCATATCTGATATGTTGTGAGGAAGTCTGAGACTGATTGGAAGTATTCATTGCCATGCTATGTAAATGTCGTTCATTTCAAGAGAGTTTGGTTGGGACATCCATGAACGCACCATTGAAACAAGTAGATGCTGTATGGCAGCTTCACTAAGCAGATGGCTTCCTGCCCCTCTCCTGGGGAATTTGATGAAAGATGTAGAAACTCCAAGAGGTTCAGTTCTTTGTGTCGTAACCTTCCCTTATGGCTCATGAGAACTCTTTCCTGTAGTTCAATCTTCCCATCTGGCTGGGAAAGGGGAGTTGAAAGTACATGTGGGGGGGGGGGAAATCAGACGTGATACTTCCTGTGAATTTAGAGAGCACTTCTGGACTGACGTTTGGGAGCAGGTGGGGGAGAAAAGGAGAACACTGTACTGAAGATCCAGACTCAAAAGCTTTTGCTTAAGAAACAACAAAACCCCAAAACCAACGAAACTTGGGTTTCCTAAAGCACTGAAGGAGCATAAAGCATAGAAACACTAGATTGGACAGGACATGGATTTTACTGGTTTGGAAACACTTCATGACAGGTTTCAAGAAGAGGCTGGACGAATATTTGTCAGAGATGCTTTAGGCTGCTCCTGCATTGGGCAGGGGGGTTGGACCAGATGGTCTGTATGGCCCTCTCCAACTCTAGGATTCTAGGATTCTCCAGTAGTGGTAAGATTAAACACGAGTCAAGGGAATGTTGAAGGAGATGAACTAAATTCTTTACTCTTGAGACAGTTTTCCAGTTTGGAGAGGGACTGTGGCTCTGAGGTAAAGCTAGAGATGTAAAATTTCTGGAAATTTTGAAGCTCATTAAAAAACCCATTTTTTCCCCGGAAAAAAAATGGATTTTTTGGGAAAAATTGGAAAAAATACTACATTAGCATTTCTTTTACCTTTTCTAGATTGAAAGTCATTCTGTTACTTTAGGACCATAAAATATGACTATGGACATTTTTACTTGGCATGAAATTATCACAACTAGCATATTAAAAATACAGTGTATCCAAACAATTATTACAAACAGAATACCCACCCACATGCAAAAACAAAACTGAAACCTTTTTATTTTCTTCTGACAACAGCACCTCCTAAAGGAAGAAATGCATCTTGTTCTTGCATTGGAGAGTTCCGTTTGTAACCTAGGACTTGCTTGTCCTCAGTGCACAGAAATTAGATCGATCTGATATATAATATATATATATTAGAAGTGATTTGGAAAATATTTGAACACCTTGTCTTAAAATATTTTATTCATCATGTTAAAATAAAACATTCCATAATCAATTTTTTCCTTTTCTTTTTTCAATTTTTCCAATTTTTCGGGGGGAAAAAGGCTTCAGGAAAAAAATGGGAAAAAAACTTTTCCTAACTTTTCCGGGTCTTCACATCTCTAGGTAAAGCATCCTCTTGGCATGCAGAAGGTCCCTGGTTCAATCTCTGGGATCGCCAGTAAAAAGGATGACGCTAAGGGTGATGGGAAAGACCTCCACCAGAGACACTGGAGAGCTGCTGCCAGTCTGAGTAGACAATACTGACCCTTGATGGACCGGGTTGTCTGACTCAGTCTAAGGCAGCTCCGTGTGTGTGTTCACCAAGAGGAATTTCAAGTAAAGATCAACTGGGAGAGTAGTCTCAATTTGGACCTGGGAGAAGGGACAGTTCAGCCCTTCGCTTTTGGACATAAGAAGAGTCTGGCTACTCACGTCCTTCTTCACACTGAGGCCAGCCAGTTGCCCTGAAGGGCTGGCAATGGGGCAGAGAGGCCAATGCCCCACTTTAGTTGGCCCACAGAGCTTTTTGCCTCCTGCCAAAACACATGAATAGCTGTATATTCCCCCAACGGGACACACAACTTGTGGGAGAAAACTGACATAAGAGAAGGATTAAGCCTCCTCAACCCTGCTCCCCCATGTTGTGGCTCCAATCTGAATTTGAGCATCCTCTGTCTACTATTTCCACTTTAAACACCCATGGAGATCCAATCATGGATCTGGTGGCGTGATGCCTAGTTAGTCCAAAGAGCACACACAAATATTTTGAGAGTCACATTGGACATTACCAAGTAAATACGATGTACACAAAGCATCCGTTTACATGAAGTGCTTATTGTCTGCCCTGACCCGGGTGGACCCGGGTGGCCCGATCTCATCTGCTCTCGGAAGCCAAGCAGGGCCGGCCCTGGCGAGTCCTTGGGTGGGAGGCCGCCCAGGGAGTCCAGGGTCGCTCTGCAGAGGAAGGCCATGTGGCCAACCACCTCTGAACGTCTCTTGCCCTGAAAAGCCCACGAGGGGCTGCCATACGTCGGTTGTGACTTGGCTGCACTTATTCTCTCCCTTTAGGTCATCAGGAGGACGTGTGAGAGATTTGAGTATTTAACTTTTGCCATTGAAACGTGAAGTCTATGCAGCCTGAAACATCTTCCAACTCTCTCTAAAATTAACTCTTTCCTGACACTTTGACTCCCTGGAGGGTTCTGGGCAGAGTGTTCAGAGGCAAGTCCGAAAGGCCATTGGTGGAGAACCTGACGGGCACCCCTTGCCCCTCTCTCTCTCTCTCTCTTACAGATAAGGTTCTAGTCCACTGTGCCATGGGCCGCAGCCGCTCGGCGTCCTTGGTCTTGGCTTACTTGATGATTTACAAGAACATGACTGTAGTCGATGCCATAGATCAAGTGCTCAAGCATCGATGCATCCTTCCCAACCGCGGCTTCCTGAAACAGCTCCGAGAACTGGATATACAGCTGGCCCTGGAGAGGAGGAATGCCACAAATGGGGTCGCCTCTAGCAGAGAACAGGCGGCTGGCATCGAGACAGAGATCTAACACTTCCTGTCGCCCAGAGAAGAAGTACCATTTAAAAGAAAAGGATCAGTGAGCTTGAGACGATTCAGTCAAGAGAGTCATTTGTAAAGAGGGTTTTTTGTGGGGGGGGCGGGGCGTGGGGGGGAAGAGTGGGGAATCAATAGCACTTCAAATGCCTTAAGGGTATTTTCAGCTGGGAAATACACAAGCGAAGAAAAGAAGGAAATCCTGCAAAGAAGCCTTGAGGGGGGGACTTGAAAATGATGCTCTTCAGACTCTTGCTGGGGAAAGGAGGGGGTGGGTGACGGGGATTATAGGAGCTCCTGTAGCCCAAGGCGGAGCGCACAACATATGGGAGGGGCTTAGCTGGGGTCCAGGTTGACCCACTGCTGGAAACTGATTGACTGCTGCCCTTTTGGAGGTGATGCAGTTGCTCCCATTGACAGCAGAAAGGTCTCAAGGCGTAAGGATGTTCGCTTGACAAGGAAGCAGGATTTCTCTCTCCTGGGCAAGGGGGTGGTAGCCACGAGGGCCACTCACATTCCCCACGCCCTGATTTATTAAAGGCTTTCAACCCTGTTACGGGATCATACAAAGAACGAGGCAGCGGGCTCTCTGGGAGAACGGCTCACAATCTAAGGGCCGCAACGAAGCAGCAGTGGGAAGGGGAGGGGAAGCAGCACTTTCCCAACTCAGTTTCCTGTAACCAGCGACTCTTCCACTTGGCCCTCCGTAAACCTCACCCTGTGAAGGAAGAGTCCGGGGGCAAGTCGATCACAACCGCGCTGGTGGAGGGGACCTCCCTGGCTCTCCCTCCCTCTGGCGTGCGTGGCTTCAAACAGAATAGCAACTTTCAACAAAAGCCACAGCCAGTACACTTTCATTGCAACCGCAAAAGCAGACTTGCACACAGTCCCAACGTCACTTTTCATGCTCTGTCTGACCCGCAGAGCATACCTGAACTCAGTGTGCTGGGGGCCATTATTTCAGATACCTCTTGAAGGCACAAGGAGAGCATCTGGTGCTTTCCCTTGGTATATTCTTCGAAATTCTCTAGTTTTGCTCAAAGTTGTTTGTTTATTACCTGTCGACTTTCTTTATATCTTACTGAGGCTGGTGACAGATTACAAAATATAAAAACAATACAATCTGGCCGCAGAAGGCATCCAATCACAATGCAATAGGACAAGGATCACGACGTTAGAAATCAGTGCCAAGGCAAACAACGACAAGACGTGACAGACAAGAAGCAGTGCAGGAAACGGGATGGCAAAAGCTGAGGTCCCGTTCTCTGCCTCCACCACCCGGCTGGCCTTTGCTGCTTCCGTAACAACGGCCACTGCCTCTCACCAGCAATTCTGCCGCTCCTCAGTGCGAGGAAGCAGAGGGCCACAGCAGATCCCACAACTTCTCCAGAAGCAGTAAAGCTGCTTGGCAGGGCGGGCAAAGAGAGGGGGGAGCCCCAGGGAATCATAGCGTCGGCTGGAGCTTATATGCCAGGTAGTCCAACCTCCTGGTCAGTGCAAGGCATCCAAAGCAACAGCATCCCCCAAAATTGTTGCCCAGCCTCTATCTGGAGACCTTTGGCAAGGAAGAGCTCATTGGCCCTATAGGCAATCTATAGATCTAATTCTCAATCTACAGATCTAATTCTGGGGATACTTAAACCTGTGGGTTGGAGCCATGGAAACAAAAGGGGGTTTTCGCCCCCCCCCAGCAAGCTTCCCCTAGGTCTGCACAAAAATCAGAAGAGGTGTTTTGTTTTGTTTTTAAGGAGGGGAATTTAGGAACAAAGGAACACATCTGCACAAACACCATCACCTGACCAGCAACAGGGCGGTAAGGATGTGCTGGGTGGCTCACTGTGCTGTAACGCAGCCCGTCCCCGCCTGTCCTCTGCAGGCTGGCTGACAGGTGCAGAGGAGGAGAGGGCGTCACAAAGGAGATGGCAGCATTGTGGGCGGGTGCGGAACAGCAGGACTTGTGGCAGCCCTTCCACTCCAGGTGGATGGCGGGGGGGAGGGGGAGCAATGCCCCCCCACCCCCAAGCAGCAGAAAGAGCAGACGAGTGGGCTGGTCTCACGGGAGGTGTGCAGGTGGCCGGGTGAAGGGGAGCTCCTGCTGCCCCCGCCTGCAGAGACCACTGCTGAGGCAGCCATGCTTGAGGTGGGCCGACGGGTGAGGAGGGGAAGCCCCCACTGCTGGGCCCAGGAAGGGGAGCGACAGGCGAGTGGGGAGGGTGGCCAAACAAAACACCTGCGATACTCTTAGTGGGTGAAGGGGAGTGGTAGAGGGGTCTTCTCCTATAACGTACAGTCATTAAATCCCACCTTGCCCTCTGGGACTTTTTTTTTTTTTTGATAAACCAGATCTGACATCTGTCTGATTGCCTTTCCTTTGGCTCATAGCTAGAGCTGCGAACAGCGAGGACTTGACCTTTTAGAAACCTTGCAAGCTCACAGGATAACACTGAGTTCTCTGTAGTTGCATCTCTCGGGCACTATGACAGACATCAAAACATGTGCAAGAACCAACTATGGCCAGCTGTACTGCACCAGTGTGGGGAACTGTTCACAATGTCAGTGAATGCCTTACTGACAGCTGTTCTGCATAACCAAGAGCTTACATTACTGAGCATCCCAGATTTGCAGAAAAACTTGATGTCTAAGACACATTGTGGGTTAACCCTCCCCCCAAATGATAGAAGCACGGTCTGTGGCTATAAGAAATTAATGCCCTCAATTGCCACTGCTAGGCAATGTTGCCAGCCTTCAAGCCTTGGCTTTTGTCAGTCAAAAGCCAGGAGGAGGTGTGGGGTGGGGCCCTTTCCATGGCTGCTTTGGCCTTTAAGGGAAGAAAAATCTAAGACAGGTGTGGCAAAAACCACCAGGCAAGTTGCTGCCATGTGAGTTGCATGACCCATCCAGGCCTCACTGCTTGCTACTGTTCAACATGAGCCACTCCACAAAAGGCAACGTGGTATAACAGAGTTTCAGCGGAGGACCTGTGAAACCCAGGTTTAAATCCTCACTCTTCTGGAAAAGCTCAGTGGGTGACCTTAGGGTACCCTACCTCAAAAGGTCAGTGTGAAATAGAGGACAGGATAATGACGTAAGCTGCTTTGTGTCCCCATTGCGGGGGACGGTGGGGTATGAATGAATTAAATAATAAATATAGCTGAAGATGGAGGGGCAGATAAAAGGTAGGCTGGTTGGTGGGTAGGAAGGCGAAAAGGAAACTGGGAAGTTGAAAATATGGGCCCTGCCAGGAGCAGGGAAATAATGTGGAGGGGGTATAGAGAGGGAAAGGCAGGAACTCCTCACAGATCCTTGCTAGTTCCCCATTGTACGATTGGGCCCAGCCTGGCCAGGCACCACCCAACTTAGCTGAGCCACATCGACCGGGCTGGCACCGCACAACTGGGCCAGACTTTACCTGAGAAGTGTCTGCTGCGGGGGGGGGGGGATCAGAACATGGGGACAGCTAGCTGGTGAATGGGAAGGAGAGAAGGAAGCAGAAAAAGGGTATGGGGACTTTCCGAGAAAGGAAAGAGGATAGTGGGAGAGGGGAAACTGAGATGCCCCCACAATCCTTGCAGGTCCCCCGCTTGTTCCCCCCCCTAAATTTCAGAACCCCATCCCCTTTCCTAGCGACACTTACGTTGGGCAGAAGGCTGTTGTTGCTACGGATGTGGCCGCCACCCTGCTACCTGAGTCCGGAAAATCACAGCTGACGATGTAGGCCTAGAATCCAGCAAGAGCCATGGCTGCTTCAAGGATTCGGGTACCGGAGAAAGCTCACCATGGTGAGTTACAGAGCCAGATGGGCAGCCCATATTGTCACAGGGAAATCCCCTGAGATGCAGTGACCTCCCTTATGCTTTGAAAGAGACAGATGACACTCTTCTGCGCATCTGAACCTCATTTTGGCTTTTCACACTGTTTCATGAGGATCGAAAAGATGCTGGGGAAATTGGGTGAAGCTGCGGCTGTGCAGCAAGTAGTGGAAGACTGACACATACAATCGGGGGGGGGGGAAGGAAGAGCGAGGCAGAGCAGTGGCTTGTGGGAAATTGGTCTGTGTTTGCAAGGCAAGAGCCTGCAAGATCCTTTTGAGTACCAGGAACATAAATCACGACCCAGTCTTTCACAAGGGAATATATAACCACATGCTTCTAACAACACCAGAGACGTAACTGACTGGGGTCCCAGCTGAGAAATGTTAGAAGAAGGGCTGCATATCTCTAGCCAGTTTGGTGTAGTGGTTAAGTGCGCGGACTCTAATCTGGGAGAACCGGGTCTGATTCCCCACTCCTCCACTTGCACCTGGCTGGACGACCTTGGGCAAGCCATAGTTCTGATAAGAGCTGTCCTTGAAAAAAGAGCCATTTCTGTCAAGAGCTCTCTCAGCCTCACCTACCTCACAGGGTGTCTGTTGTGGGGAGGGGAAGGGGAAGGAGTTTGTAAGCCGCTCTGAGACACCTTTGGGTAGTGAAGGGCGGGGTATAAATCCAATCTCTCCTTCTTCTTATGCTGAAAGATTCACAATACTAAGCACAGTTTCCAAGGCAGCAGAAAACCTGAAAGGAAGGGTATCTTCTGACCCGTAGAGGATCCCCCCAATAATAGTCCTTGAAACAAAATGACTGGTATTTTAACGTAGTAATCCCCCCCTCACCTGATTGTGCCCATAAACAATGCACCACAGCATTTTGTTAAACTGAGAAGCAACCCCACCAATGGGAAAAGCAGAACATTCTGGTTTCCACTCTTTTCGTAGCTTCCATTTACTTAGCAAGCTCTGCTTTTCTCAAGCTTAGCACATCTCACAATACAACTGTTGACAGAAATGCTCACACAAAACAAAACGGCGTTGCTCGAATTTACTTCATCCAGAGCTATCTGTCTTTCAAACATCTAGAAAAATTGGGGGAAGGTTTTGCTGTCCATTGCACACACTTGCTCAACTTGGATATTTTATTTTGAATCCACCACCTGTCTTTTTACAAAAAGCGGGTGCCACTGTTGAGCCACCACGTCGCCGGGGCTCCCAAAGACCACCTGCAGCTCGAGAACTTGTTCTCAGCTCAGCATCCGCTGGATTGCCATGGTCGACCGGCGCAGAAAGCATGTCAAGATTTGCAACCTGCCCTCTTCCAGGGACTGAAAACTCATCCTGTGCTTGTTAGTCTACTTGGCTAAAACGGTTTAGACTAGAAGGGTTCCCAACCTTCTTGAGCCTGCAGGCACCTTTGGAATTTGGACACAGGATGGTAGGTACAATCACAAAAGGACTGTTGCAGGAGGCGGCACCAGCCACAAAATGTCAGGGAGGGAGAATATGCGCAGCTCTTATAGTAAGTTTTACAGGCACAAGCTCTGTTTCACAGGATGCCTTTTAATCTGCACAGCCAATAAGGGACCCTGCTGGGCAAAAGTCCCACATAGCCCCACCCGCCTTAAGAACATAAGAGAAGCTAGTGTTGAATCAGGCCAAAGGCCCATCCAGTCCAACACTCTGTGTCACACAGTGGCCAAAGATACCAGGTGCCACCGGGAGGTCCACCAGTGGGGCCTTCTGAAAGCACTTGGCAGGATCCAGCCCAGGGGTTGGCAGGCACCATGTTGCCCCCCCCCCCCCGGTTTAGAAGGGCAGAAGAGATCCTCGGGGACAACCAACTGGTCAGTGGGAACTATTGTTTGGTCTGAGCTGCCAGAGGGAAGGGTATGGAAAGCAAAGTAAAATCCTTAATGTCACAACAGGGGGCAAGGCAAAAGGTAATCAAGACCTTGTGGTGGATTGCAGCTTCTGCTAGCCATAGCTGTAAAAAGAAACTTCTGCAGGATGTGCCTCTTCTGAGGGTACTGCAGTGGGGCCTGCAGGCATCCATTCTTAGCGAGGGGAAGGGGGCAAGGCCCTAAAGGCAACCTGTTTATCTTCGACGTGAACTCTGTGCTTCACATCCATGGGAGATTAGCGAGCAGTGGCCTACCTGGAAGAGGGTGCTGGCAGGTCATTACTGCGAAGCTGAGGATAAGATGTGACGTCCCATGTTGGTACGAGAGTTCTTTTGGACATCTAGGGCGTAGTGCCTTATGAACGTATTAGGCATAGCCCACATAGCGGCTCTGCAAATGTCCATTAAGGGAACTCCCTGGAGGAAGGCAGTTGAGGCTGTTTAGGAAGAACAGAAGCACACGTTTCGTGTCCAAGGTGTGTAACAGCCTCTCCTCTGAGGATGTCAGAGCAGGGAAGAAATCCAGGAGGAAGACCTCTGCCTGTAGGTGAAATTCCGAAACTACCTTTGGCAAGAACAAGATGTCAGGTACAAGGCGGACGCCGTCTGGCAAAAATGACAAGTAAGCAGTATCATGTCTGAAAGCCAGTATTTCTCCAACTTGCCTTGCTGAAGTGACAGCCACCAGAAAGGCTGTTTTCCAGGACAGGAATTCCATGTCGCAAGTTGCGAGCGGCTCAAAGGGTTTCCTGGTGAGTTGGTGAAGGACCAGGGGAAGGTCCCAGGGGACGACAGGACTTTTGATGGGAGGGTTAAGGTGTAACAGTCCCTTCAAAAAATGTTTAGAAAGAGGATGCGAGAACAGTGTGCATTCCTCAACTTGAACATGGTAGGCTGAAAGTGCAGCCAAATAAACCTTTAACAAGGAATGTGATAGTCCCGAGTCAGCGAGAGACAGGAGGAATTCGAAAACCTTCTCGAGACCTGCGGAGGTGGGGCATCCTTACCCAAGGAGGAACAAAACCGTAGCCACTTGTAATGATAAGATTTTCGTGTAGTGGACTTTCTGGAGTTTAGCAAGACATTTGCTATGCAGGAGGAAAAGCTGTTGACACCACTCTCCAGGCTGTCAACTTCATTCATGGCATGTCGTGGTATAGGAGAGGGGACTCGGTTAGGAACAGAAGGTCTTGTACCGGAGGAAATTGGTGGTAGACCCCCGCTGACAGATCATGATGGTTGAAAACCATGGTTGCCTCGGCCACCACGGGGTTATGAGGATGCAGTCTGCTCTGTCGCTGATGATTCTGCGGACCACTCTCAGAAGTAGAGGCAGTGGAGGGAAGAGGAAAAGAAATTCTCTGGACCACGGGTAGAGGAGACCGTCCCTAAAGACTGCGGGTCCCTGCCACCTCGGCTGCAGAACAGAGGACACTTTTTTTCGCCCTGGTGGTGAAAACATCTATCTAGGGGAACTCCCACTTGCGGAAGAGTGGAGGAAGGTAAGTCGGATTCATTTCCCACTCGTGCAAACTGAGTCCTGCCCGACTCAGGTGGTCCGCCTGCACATTCATGTGCTCTGGGATGTGCATGGCGACTAGGAAAATGTTGTGGGCGATGCAGAAGTCCCATAACCGAAGGGCAAGCTTGCAGAGGCGTTGAGAGACAGTGCCCCCTTGTTTGTTTACATAGCTGAGGGCAGTAGTATTGTCCGTGAGGACCGTGACACACTTCCCCTTGATCAGGGGCAGGAAACTGGTGATAGTGAACCGTATCGCAAGCAGTTCCAGAAAATTGATGTGCCGGTTCCATTTCTGTGTGTTCCATCTGCCTCCGACACAAAGTCCCATCATGTGGGCACTCCAGCCTGAGAGAGAGGCATCTGTAGTCAGGGTAATTTGGGGTGATGGAGGATGGAAGGGTGCTCCCTGGAAAAGGTTGGAAGGGGCGGTCCACCAAAGTAAAAAGTCCTGTACTATGACAGGCAGGGATAGGTGGGTCGAGTGTGTGTCTCGTTCTGGATTGAAATTGCAGATTAACCAGAGTTGCAGGTGGCGCATTCTCAACTTGGCAAAAACCAGGACTGATGTAGTAGCGGCCATGAGACCGAGTAGCCTTTGTATTTGGAAAACCGTCACTGAAGGCCGAGTACGCATCACAGTGGGTAGATTGACGATGTCGGCGGCTCTGTTTTGTGGCAGGTAGGCTGTGCAATTTGTGGAGTCCAGTAGCGCACCGATGTAGTGTATTTTCTGGACCGGTTGAAGTTGAGACTTCTCCAAATTTACTTGCAGACCCAAGTTTCCCAGGAGGGTTAGCGTCTCGTTGATGTTTGAGACTAGGGTGTCCCTGGAAGTCGCAACCAAGAGCCAATCGTCGATGTATGGGTAGATGGAGATACCCTTGAGACGAAGGAAGGCTGCAACCACCACCATCGTCTTTGTGAAGACTCTCGGTGCACTTGAAAGGCCGAATGGCAGAGCTGCATATTGGTAGTGATTTTGACCTATTGCGAAGCGTAGGTATTGGTGGTGGGATGGGTGGATGGTGAGGTGGAAGTACACGTCCTGGAGGTCGAGGGTGGCCATCCAGACGTTCTTCTGGAGAAGTGGCAGAATCTGCTGCAAGGACACCATGCGGAAGCAGTGGTAGCTCACAAAGCAGTTTAGCACCTGTAGATCTAAGATTGGTTGAACGCCTCCATCCCGCTTTGGAACGGTGAAATAGCGGGAATAGAATCCCCTGCCCTATAGATGAAATGGCACCGGCTCGATGGCTCCCTTGTGCAGAAGGACGGACACTTCTTCCAGAAGGGCTGGAGAAGGGTGTGTGGAGACGAAGACAGGAGTAATGGGGTTCTGAATAAATTCTATGCGGTAACCCTGGGTCAAGATGGACAGCACCCATTCGTCTGTGGTGATGAGGCACCAAGTTTGGAAGAAGGGGGTTAAACGGGTGGGATGTGACTGGAAGACATGGAAGTAAAAAACCCTGTTTGGCGGACTTTGCCTGCTTACTGCGGGAGGATTGTTGTCCCGATCCAAATCTAGGTTTCTGAAATGTGAGCTTCTGGCCTCCAGAGGATGTATGTGGCCTCCATTGCCGCTCAGGAGACTGATGGTTTGGGGTACATTTTTGCCAGGGTCTAGACCAGGGACGAGGCCAGAGCACGAGAGGCTTTTATGCTTTTGTCCTTGTCTTGTAATATGGAGTCTGTTGTAGTATTAAAAAGATCAAGGCCATTAAAGGGGAGGTCCTCTACGTATGTTCTTGTATCTGGCTGTAGATTGGTGTTACGTAGTCAGGAATGTCTTCGGAGAGCTATGGCTGAAGCCACTGTCCTTGAGCAGGTGTCTAGGGCATGTTTAGAGGTATTAATTTGTTGTTTTGCCAGCACCACGCCCTCCTTTTGGATGATGCGGGCTGCCTGATACTTATCTTCTGAAAGGTTTGCCAAGAGCTCGGAGAGCCTCTCCCACAAAGTGTATTGGTATCTACTCATACACGCGAAGTAGTTCGTGGTCTTCACCCCTAGTGCTCCAGTAGAGGAGAAACATCGGCCGAATGCATCTAGCTTTCTGCTCTTCGTGTCTGAAGGGGCAGAATGGGTTCTCTTTGACTTGGATGAGGAAGTAACTACCATTGAATTTGGTTGAGGATGGGCAAATAAGAATTCCGCTTGTTTCTTGGACTCTATACATATGGTCCATGTAGTGTGTGGACACTGGAGCCGATGGTGGTTTATCCCATGATGCTTTAGCTGCCTGTAATAGGACCGTGGACATGGGTAGTGCTATAGCTGTCGATGTATCTAGTTGCACCACATCGAAAACAGCATCTGTAACCTGTGGTTGTGGTTGTACGATGGAAAGGCCAAGGGAGTGGGCCATTCTTTTAACGAGGTCTCCGTAGGAAGTTAAGTTTTCAGATGGAGATATCGGATTCTGGTAATTGTACCGGAGTGGGTTTAATCTGACTGATTGGATTTGTTGACGTGGGATAGGGGGACTGGGAGGACGATATTGATCCAGTCAATGTCGAGGAAGGTCATCAGATGCCTGATCCGGATGCCAAGAAAGAGACACTGAGGATGTCGGCCTTGATCTACGGGGTGACCGTGATCTCTAAACAGAGTAATGATCCCAATACGAGTAACCTGCTGGAGTCAACCATGGCATAGATGCGGGTGGATAAGCTCCACAGAGATAACGTAGTTGACTGTGATCCCAGTAGAGGGCAGGAGGTGGTGGGGGTAGGAAGACTCGTGGGGATCTACTCTTAGAGCGGGAATGTCTTGGAGACAGCGTAGTATCTTGTCTCTGTGAACGGCCCCTATCAGCCCGATCATAGATATTGAAAGGCCGATCTTCGGCGAGCAGACGGGGAGGATGACATTGAGTGTTTGGAGGAATCTGTCGATGCTGACCTCCAGCGATATCGGTGCAGAACTCAAGAGACTGTCGATGTCGATGACTGAGCAGAGGGAGAACGATCCGTGCCCAGGGGACGACTGAGGATCTTGACATTATCGATGTCGGAGAAAGGACGCATGTCAACCAGTGTATCATGGTCTAGCTGGTGTATTGGAGAGTCCATCAGCTGGATGGTCAGTATTGATGGAGCGACTGGTGCTTCTGATGCCGATACTGTTGTCGGAATTACCCAGTGCAGGACAAGCAACTTTCCCCGCCTTCGAAGCCTTTAGGGCCTTAGAGGAACCCTTTTTGGTGGACTGGTGCTCTTTACCCGATTTCTCCTTTTTCTTTTTCACGGGAGTGGACGCGGAAGACTGCGCCATCTGTACCGGACGTTTCGATATCGACTGGACAATGTCGGACGAGGATTTCGAAGCCGGAGCCATCAATATCGATGGTATCACTGGTACTTTTGGATCCATGGTGGAAGCGGGACTTAGCGCCGATTCTAGTAACGCCACCCGGAGATGCGCCACTTGGTTCTTCCTAGTTTGATTGGAGAACTTGGCACAATGGCTGCAGGACTCTGGTGGGTGCATCTCACCAAGACAAAAAATACAAAGAGTGTGACCGTCCGGCGGAGCGAGCTTACTGCCGGCACCCTTTACAACATTTGAAACCCCCCCACCTTTTCTCCATAAAATAAAAAAGAGGAAAAACTGAAGAGAAATCCGAAGAGCCTCTGAGGAAAATAGCTACCAATCTGACCGACGAAGGAAAAGTGCTTCCAGCGCGGTGGAAAGAAAGGAACTGGCGGGATGTCTGCGCCCACCCCTCTGGGCATGCGTGGTGGGGGTTCCTGTGCATGCCTGAGGTCTGGGCGTGAAAATCCGTTAGAGCTTGCTACAATGCTGATTGTTCCAGCGCAGGTGAACTGTATCCCATGGGTGTGAAGCACAGAGACCACGTCGAAGATTTTCCTAGCAAGGGTGTCGATTTTTCTGCTCTCCCGGTCAGGTGGAGTCGGGTGCTTGGATTGCTTGGCTTTCGAGGCTGAATGGACAATCAAGGAATTTGGTGGGGGATGCGAAAAAAGAAATTTAGCATCACACGGTTGGACCTTATAGAGAACGTCGAAACGTCTCGGGGCATGAGGAATGGTAGCAGGTGTATCCCAAGCCTCCCTCAATGCATTCAAGTGAACCGGCAGCATGGGCAATAAGGCTCCGGAAGGGAGATCCGCTTGCACAAGCTCGTGAACCAGATCAGTGACTGTGGGTGATTCATTAGTAAGTTGGATCTGCAGCACCTGACACATGCATGTGAGCAGTTGTAGGTAAGACTTGGAGCCATCCGATGGCAAAAGGGAGCCTTACTGTCCCAAATCACAATCCAGAGGCACCGGTCCTGAGTCTTCTGGATCCGAGTCCGAATGCTCGGATTTGGGTTCAGACGACCTCGACGTGGTTTCAAGAGGCTTGGCGAGATCATTGGGCATATAGACAGGCGGGTCCGAGAGATGTATCGGAGCCGAGTCTAACAAATGGGGAGCTCCTAAAGCAGACGACGGAGTCGGCTTCATAGGCCGTGACAGACACTGAGATGGTGCCATAACGGGAGCTGGAGGATCAGCGGGACCATAGTGAACGTCACGATGCTCTGGCTGGTAATAAGACAACGGAGACTGCGCCGTTGATTCACAATGCATCCTGGAAGCGTAGTAGCGCCTCTCATAAGTGCGAGGAGAGGGAGACCTCGAATCCGATGAATATTGGTGGTGACAGGGAATCGCCGACCGATAGCGAGAAAGATGGTCGGCCTCATATAAACGTCTGTGGAACGTTTTGGGAGCGTCTAGGGAACGGAGGCAGTTCCACGGTCGAGAACCAATCTCCACGGTCCTGGAAGGCTTGATCCCGTGGGTCTTCGGAGTCAGGGAGTTCGGAAGGCGGTTGACTACAGGCTGACAGGGAGCGGGAGGAAATCGGGATGACTTGAGTGTGATGTCCTTTTGCTGAATCAGAGTCGAGGGGTTGGCGGCAAATGTCCTCGGAGTGGAGATCGGTCAGATCCGAGCGTCCTTGTGGTATCGGTGCCAGGACCAAGGCAGCCATCAATGTCGGCACGTCGAATGTGGACTTAGATTTTTTTTAGTCTCAGAGGGTCAGAGGACATCTCTTCGGCTTTTTCTTGGACTTACATTTGGTCTTATCAGAAGCAGCCGAGACAGTCGATTTTAGGGACAACTTTCCCTTTTTGTCGGACTTATGCTTCTGCCCAGGGGTAGCGGCCGACTGAGCCAAATCGCCCTTTGATTGTGAGGGAGGCGGCGAGGTGCGAGCTGCTGAAGCCTGCGACACCTGCAGTCGAAGGGAGGCTTCGAGGAGAGAACTCCTGAGGCGGGCTGTGCAGTTTTTACAGGCCTGAGTGCCGAAGTTGCTACAGTGAGCACAAGAAGCGACCCGATGACTTTCTCCCAGGCAAAAAAGGCAGAGGGAGTGGCTGTCTGTCAATGGTATCTTGGTGTTGCAGCCGCAGCAGTTTAAAAAGATGCTTTTCTTCTTCGCATCCGCCAAGGTGCGTGTGTGGGGGTGGCGGGTGGGAAGAGAGGTGAAAGTCCACAGACGAACGAAGAGATTTTTTTTTAAAGAAAGAAAAGACAGAACAACGAAATAGTTAGGATGTAGAAGAAAACGGAGAACTGAGGTAGCTGAGGTAAACCAGAGGAGGGAAGCGCAACGAGGTCTGAATGTGGCGACAGAAAAGAAGAAACTGAACGGAGGCGGGGTTTCTCCTCAGTTCCAGGCATGCGCAGTGGCAGCCTGTTCCCCAGAGCGGAGGAGAAAAGCCCGCCAAAAAATTTGTCGGAGGCTAGCTCTTTCAGAACTCCGAGGTTGGCTTTGTGGGCGTGCCCAAAACCGAAGTGTGGGACTGCATAGGGACCACGATGAAGATCATAGACTTGGAAGGGGCCATACCGACCATCTAGTCCAACCCCGTGCCCAATGCAGGACCAGCCTAAAGATCGAGATGGGTAGACGTGTTAGTCTGTCTGCAGCAGCAGCAAACAGCCTGAGTCCAGGAGCACCTTACAGACTAACAAAATTTGCGGCAGGGGAGGAGCTTTTGTGAGTCGCTGCCCAGTTCTTGAGATACAGTTAGAGTGTGAGTCCATCTGTCCTTACATTGTGGAGAGTGGAGTGGTTTCAGATGCCGAATGACAATAGCAGGCTTGACTGGATTAGGTGTGATATGCAGAGGGGTAGTAAGCATGGGGAAATCAGTCCTGGTAATGACACAGGAAACCTAGGTCTCAATTCAGTCCAGGAGGATGCATTGTCTTGAGCTTCATTATTAGTTGCAATTCAGCAGTCTCTCTTTCTAATCTCCCTTTGAAATTCCTTTGTAAGAGAACTACTACTCTGTCAGGTTCCACAGCTAACAACTGAGTACACGCTTATCAGAAAGGTTATACTTTATTGCAGAGCTATAGATGCAGTAACAAAGTCACTGTTAAGAATGGCAACAGTCCTACAAGCATAATGGGATATAGGGTATTCGTATGCACCCCCCCCTTCCCTAGGCCAATTAGCCGGACTCCCGTGCGCGGGAGAAGGGGCCCCAGACCGTTAGAGGCCAAAGCTGGGAACCAAAAGCGCTCCCACGGTTCCATGCATCCCAGACACTACACTGGCAACCTGCAAGGTCATTGATAAGAAAGCAGTACAGAAGCAAAAGTAAAATAGCCGCAGGTAGCACACAGGTCAAGCGAATGGAGCCCCCCCCATCATGGCAGCATAGCTGACACTCTTAGGTCAGCAACTGAATGTCCTGGAAGGTTAAAATGTCCCCCCAGCGGTTTTTGAATGTTGTGATTTCTAATGTCAGACTTATGTCCATTTATTTTTTGTCTGGACCCATGGCAAAGAAGCCCGCAAAAGATTTCACCAGGCCTTTAACAACTTCCACCCCACCATCAACCTAACTATGAATAATTTTGGGTTTTAACTTCTGCTTAGGGCAATAGCTGCATGAGCAGTACTAGACAGACGATTAGAAAGATATATGATAGATAGGCAGATAGACAGACAGATAGATAGAATTACTCTACACAAGAAATAAACTTCCTGGACACTTCGTTTGTATAAAGTTGCTGTGTCCCGGGGAAAGGAGCACTAGAAAGGTGTCATCTGTAGTTGGTCCTGCTGGGACTTTCAGGTCATGTTCTTAAGATCTCTGGGTAAGCATTACTGGAATTCAGCCTCTTTGGAATGTGTGGGGCACCACAACATGCAGCCACGCCATGGATATGGAGGTGTTCACACTGGTCCTAGCAGAAGGCTCCAACCAAGGATTAAAACTGGAAGGGAAGGGATTAAGGAAGGATGCAGCGAGGAAAGGAGTGGTCAGAGTTTGAACCAGCAGGGGCACAGCATTTCTACAAACTCCGTGCCAGATTTTCCAGATTCTGACGACCTTACCTGCTCGGCCAGTGGTTCCCAGCTGGGTGGCCGGGGATCTCGGACAGGAAGCGCCGTGCTTAGGCAGCAGCCAAGACCGTCAGGCACTCTGGAGCAGCCACTAACCTGTCACAACGGGCCCCACAGTATCCTGAGAAGTAGGGCTGGGGACCTAGACGTGATGGCTGTGAACTCCGAGGCATTAACGTTCTCCACTCCCGTTAGAATAAGCAGCATGCAGAACAGATACCTGTTTCTAACCGAATGCAGAAATGCACATACCAAGACAAATGCAACACAAGCCTTTCCCAGAGTATGGAAAGACCTGCCCAGAAGTTCAGTAAACAAGGGTCCCTCCCAGCCATTCATCCGAAGAGACTTCATCCGGAGACTCCCCCGCCCCCCCCCCCGGCCTGGAGATGCCTGTTGCTATCCACAGTCAAATGTCCTGAGTTGTATGCACTTCACAACTCTGCTTTACCCCAGAGCATTGCCACACTGGGCATTCCCGGCAGGACTCTTAAGGGACAGGAGGCTTCCGTGGGCAACGGTGCTCCTTGACTCCACTCCTTTGCAGGCCTTGCCTCAGGCCAGTGGTCTGGCAGGAGTGAGAGTGGGAGGGGGCAGCACGAGGAGGCTTGGGCGTGAGAGGGCTCAGGGTCTTGGGCACGCGAGGTGAGCAGCACCCCCTCCTGGACCTGCTCCACGGCTGCTGGACTCGCTGCCTCCGAACCAAGGCGACACGGCTTCCCGTGGGGACCCAGGAGGGGGCGGATGGATGGAAGTGTGGGCGGGGGGGGGCCTGGAACCAAGAGTGCAGGGCGGGGGGGGCTGCTGCAGGTCACTCTGCTCCAAGCAGTCTGGGCTTGCCAGGTCCCCACCACCACCGGCTGCCAGATCCAGGCTGGGGAACTCTTGGAGATTTGTGGGTGGAGCCTGGGGAGGATGGGGGGGCTCAGTGGGGTGCAGTGCCACAAAGGCTGCCCTCCAAACCATCCATCCCCCCCCCCCAAAGGAACTGATCTCTGCAGTCTGGAGATGAGCCGTAATTGCAGAAAATCCCCAGGTCCCACCTATATCTCCATGTACATTAGATGATGACAAGACACAAGAGGCTAAAAATGGCTCATCATAATTTATTTTTATGTTAAAATGTACAGCTTGTCTTGTGTGTGTGTGTGTGTGTGTGTGTTTTAAGTGACTGACTAAAAAGGTAACAGATAAATACAAGAGCGTCACTGGGTCTATTTTTATACATGAAATCAAGCCACTTTTTGGCCCTTACAGCCACTCTGTACAGGTACAAAGGCTACAAAAAAAGGAAGCCATATAAACAGACACAAATACCTTCTGCTTTTTTACATGCGCTTTGTTAAGCTTCAGTTGAGAGCTATTCACACCCTACTGCTCTATTTATTTCTTTTAAAAAATAACTCCAATATTTTATAAAGATAGAAAAATCTACAGATGGAATGAAAATGTAAAGTTAGAGGCATTTCCATAAAATAGCAACTTTACACCAAGCTCACTATCTTTTTTTTTTTTAAGTCCTGCCAAATATTTGGACATACACAAAAAAGTTTCAGAACCTCGGTAAACATACGTATGCTTCAGTTCATCAATCAGGGCCAGCATCAAAACGAAACAGGAAGCGTCCTTCCCCCCTCCTCTGGAAAAACGAAACCTGTGTCCAGAACAGAAAGAGGAGTCGGAGAGCACCCCCCCCCCCCAACGTTCTCCTGCCGGGCTCTGTAGGGAAGGAAGGGAATTGCACAAGAACACTGCAGCCACAGAACTCCCTGGTGGACTGGATCCCACAATCTTTGAACTAACTGAGATCTGAATAGCTTTAACAGCGTCTCTCTCTCTCTCTTTCTCCCATTTTTTTTACAAGATTTTTAATATAATTAACAAAAATATAATTTTTTTAAAAGCCCCTAAATTGGGGTAACCTAATCAAGGCAACAAAAAAACCCAAACCCACAAATTAAGAAATGGCTTACTGTTAAGCACAACACTTGTACAGTACTACGAAACGCACTGTCACTAACAAAGACATTAGCGGCATGCGAAAAGTGTCACTTGAGGAACAAAACTGACCATGAAGGCAATGCCAAAAAGAATTTGCAGGGCGGAGGGGAGGGGGGAGGAAGGGCAGGAGGGGTGGGAAGCTCATGGGCCCAGCACGACATCAGATATGCCCCAAAACTAGGATCCACATTTCGAATGGGAGCAGGCACATAAAACATGGCTGTGAACCATCAGCTTGTTTTGCGTCTTTGCAGTATAACAAACCAGTTCCGCCTCTCCACAGAACTCGTTATATAAAGAAAATGGCAAACAAAACAATATTAAAAAATAAAGTAATGAGAACACATTTATATAAGGCTTTCTGCTGCATACAGTTTTTTCATGGTGCCAACAAATGTATTTGCATTCACACCAGTTGCTGGTTTTGAAATCACACTCTCCACATTTTTGTGCAGGTCAAACCCTTGCACACCAGTTTGGTATGTCCTCCACCCCACCCATCTACCTACGCATATAAGAGCCATTCAGGGACTGTTTGGACATGCCAGTGTTCATGTAGCCATGATGTGCCGGAGGGGTGTACATCATGTTGCTGTGGGGGGTAGTCTGCATGGACTGTTGTGCATATGGCTGGCTTCCCATCATCCCCATTTGCATCTGCATAGGGTACTGGGCCGTTTGATTCATATACCCGTGGTTTGCATGGTAGCCACCGTTCATCATGGGCTGGGACATACTATAACCATTCATAGCATTTAGCGTGTTCATATTCATGTTCACTGAGTTGACATTGTACGCTGGGGCCGGCATTAAGTTCACGCTCATGTTCATGCCGCGCTGCATGGTTAAGGTGCGTGCCGGCCCTTGCATGGCCACAGTCTGCGAGGCACGCCCATAAATCTGTGGCTGATGGGCTGCCGCAGCCGGTGGCAGAGACGCCGCCTTAGTCCTGACCGAAGCGTGGCCCTTGCCGGGCATCTGAGTCTGCAGCCTCTGGGCGTGGGACAGGCTGATATTGGAAGCGGCCATGTTACGCTGCAAAAGAGGCGGCGGCAAGTTCATGGGGGGAGGCGTGAGGTTCGGGGGCGGGGTCATCGTAGCCTGGACTTGGGCGCCCCCCGGGACCGGATGAGGGGACTGGGAGAGCTGAACAAGCCCCGTGCTGCTGAGCGGGGCAGACAAAGAGGCACTGTTTGCATAGGAAGTGACCGCGGCTGAATGGCTGTAAGGCAAGGAGTGGTCCATCAGCGTGTTGGTCAACTGCTGCAGTTTGGCGAGGCTGAAGGTGGCGGACGGCTGCGGGTAATGCCCCGCCGCAAACTCACTCTGGCCCATTCTTTCGTACAAGCCGGCACTGCTGCTGTTGTTGCCAGACTCGGGGATTTCGCTCAGCTGCATAGGCGGGGTGAAATTGGCAGCCATGCTGCAGGGGGGGAGCTGCTGGCCGCTGCTGGGGGGCCGTTCCGTCACACAGCCCGGAGGGGATTTCACATTGCAAGGGGGCGGGGAGTTGATGCGGGTGGTCTGCATCATGCTGCAGCTCCCGTTCACGCTGGACATCTGCTGGGTGACGGCGCAGCTGCTCTGCGTCATGTTGCCGGACGTGAGATTGCTGTAGGAGCAGCTGTTCTGGGAGGAGCCGTTTCCACAGAGGCCGTTGCCCATGGTGGAGTCGTAGCTGCTCGGGTTCTCGTAGTTCTCTGTCGTGCTCTCAATGCTGCCCAGGTCGCTGAACCCACTGTCCACAACCTGCTGCGAGTGGTCAGAAACAGAGGGAACGTCCATCATGGGACTGGTGTCCATGTTCTGCAAAGAGGGCACAGGGATGGCACTTTGATCCGGGCTTATTTGGGCATAACTGTTTTCCAGGGGAGGCACATTTGGACTGTTAACAGACCGAGCGGACTGGCTGGGATGCGAGGGGACAGAGGAGGCGGGGCTGCTGCGGTCGGACTGCTGGCAGTCGTCCAGGGCGGCCACCTGGGGGCTTTGGTCGGCATTGCTGTAAGTCTGCAGGCTTTGACAAGCCTCCTGGGTCTCCGCACAGTCCTGGAACCTCTCTTCTGGCTCGGCGGTTTCTTGCGTCAGAGATTTTACTGCCTGTGCTGTCTCAGAATCTATCTCCACGGATTCCGCACTTTCGTCTCTGAACACGGAATCAGGCTCATCGCTGTCCTTTCGGGTGTGATTCTCGGTGTTTTCGTCAGCCGATTCAGACACGGGCTCTGGGACCGCGGGAGCCTCCTGACGGCCGCTCTCGCACGGAGGGGCGGGGCCCGCCCTGCAGCCCATCAGGTCCTCCTGGTCCGAACTGCCACTCTGCTCGTTTGAATCTAAAAAAGGCTCCTCCTCCTCGGCTACTTCCTTGAGAGCCTCTCCTGCCGCTGCCTCCTCCTCCACCGCGGCTGAACCCATGTGGCTCTCGTCTTCATCATCAGCATCATGATCCTCATCTTCCTCCTCCTGGTCCTCCAGCTGCTCCGGTTCATCTTTCTCCATTTCCCTTTCCTCTTCTTGGTCTTTCTCTTGACTCTGTGCATTTTCCACCTCTCCTACGACACTGTTCTCTTCTGCTTCCGCTCCTTTTGTGACCTCGTCTTCTGTTTTTTCAAACGTCTCCTCAGGTTGCTCCAAACACTCAGACGCGGGCTCTCTGGCGTCACTGTCAGGTGGCAGGATGGTTTCAGGGTCTTTAATCTCATCCAAGATGGCGGGGACATGAGATGGGCTCTTTTCGGCCGTCTCTTTTGACTCCTCTCCCAGTGCCTGATAGTCAGGCTCCATGGGAGTCTCGGGGGGAGTGTACAAATTAAGTTTAAAGCCTGTTTTCCGCTCTTTGTTTTGCCTCCATTTGGATGGACATCGTTTCACTCCTTTGGGCCATCCCTGTTTACATACCACTGGTTCAGGATTGTCTTTACTGTCATCTTCCAGAATGACTGCACGCTCTTCTGCATTAACTGTAGGCGGGAGAAAACGAGGAGAGGACAAGGAAAGAACAAGTCAGTCAAAGTGAGCCACCCCTAAAAGGCGCAGAAAAGCTTAATGCAAGAAAACGTCAACTATTTCAGGCATTCCTATTCTTTAGGATGGCGGCATGTGCTTCCTCCTCTCACTGGCCCTGGCACACCACCCAGGCATTTCTCCTGTCCTAGACTGATCAGGCAAACTCACGCTGCCCTGCTAGGGGACGTGGAATCCACTTGCAGAACTTTTCTGAGTGCCCCCCGCCTCCACATAGGCTTTTAACAACAGTTTAAGAAAGCTGTAAAATGTAATAGGAAGGAATAAAAAGGGAATAGTTACAAAAACAGGCCACGACATAAAAGTGTAAATGTTGGAAGCAGTACTTATAAAAAAAGACACAATCCTATTCTAGATAAACAATTTTAGTTACAAAAGGGAGATGCGTGACAGCAATTTCCATTAATGGGATTAATAAATGGGCACACATTTCACTTGGGTTTAGCACTAATGTACTTTTTAAAAAGACGCACTCTGGGGGAAAGCCAGGAGGAGATCCATTCAATGTGTAATTCATCAGATGCATTTCTGAGATGTAAATCTGGCCAACGGGCCTCTGGGCAGTTTGCTAGGAATATCCTGACGTGTCTGGCCTAACATGCACCTGAGCAAAGGTGAAGAGTGAAGAGTATCCTGACACGTATGTGAAGCCAGCAGGGCCAGAGAAGTGAAGTGCTGCAAGCAACAGGACTACTGAGCTCCCTATAAAGAGAGCCGGCAACTGTCACGCAAAGCAGAGAGGGAGCAGCAAGCTCCAGGCTGCCGGGCACCGGGTGTCCCCCAGGGGCTCCACACCCAGCACGCGCAGATCACTCCACACCGTCAGCACTTGGCAGCAACAGCAGAAGAACCACTTTGTGCATCATGGTGCAGGGTGGGGAGAAGACGAGTGGAAAAAGGTTTCACAATTCACAGAGGTTCCCTCCAAGAAACCTCATTCGGATCCACATTTTGAAAGATGGTTGGTGGCTCAAAAGAATAAATTGATTGGCTGCTTTAAGAGAAAAGGGGTTCTTTTCCTCCTCTAATGGGCACAACTCTAATGGCTCAATTTTGGGTGTATGCAAGAAAATATTTGCATTCCTAATCCAATGTAAGAATTTGTTGGATAGATAAGAGACAAATACACAACTATCACTCCACAGATTACAAATTCAGATAACCAAGTGTTTTTTTTTAAAGTGGCTGAACTCTCATATATGTGAGAAAAATTTCCCAGCAGGACACTTTTTACAGTAAGAGTAATTCAGGTGGGTCGCTGTGTTGGTCCGAAGCAGCAGAACAAAGTTTGAGTCCGGTGGCACTTTTAGGGCCAACAAAGTTTTATTTAAAGTGTAAACTTTTGTGTGCAAAGCACACTTCTACAGGAAGAGTTGTGCCGCAGTGGAATGGGCTGCCTCGGGAGGTGGTGAGCTCCCCCTCCCTGGCAGTCTTTCAGCAGTGGCTGGACAAACACTGGTCAGGGATGCTCTGGGCTGGTCCTGCATTGGGCAGAGGATTGGACTAGATGGCCTGTGGGGCCCCTTCCAAATCCATCATTCTATGACATGCACAGACTTCCTGGCACAGCAAATCCAACGTATGATTGCAAAGTGACATGAATGACACATGCAGGTACTAATTTGATGACTGTTGTCCTTTTCAGTGGCTTGTTCAAAGAATGCTGCCAGCTGAGCATGCATGTTGCACATGCGCGCACGCACACAGAACGATCATTTTACCACCACGGTTTAAGTAGCTGCTGAGGCATCTGAACTCTCATAATATTCTGAGAACTCCCAAGCTGGGCCAGGCTTATATATTCTGGAGCTTATTCGAGGCAAACACTGGTGGCAGCCCCAGGACCAGACTGGCCCTCTGACCGGGTGACTTGTTGTCTTTCTCTTCCACCGTTGTCCCTCAAAGCAGCTCACAGGCCTTGCTCGCAGGCTCTCCATCCAAAAGAGGCAAGGCACCCAAAGGAAGGAGAATGGAGGGCTCCGCCCCTTCCCTAAAGGGCCCCTGCTTCTTAAAGCCCCCCCCCCACTTCTTCTCAAAAGCATTTAAAGGGATCCTTGGCGTGCGTTAAAAGCATTTAAAGGGCCCTCCACCTAAGATCGGTGTGGGCACGTGCTCCCCGCTGGTCAGCTGAAGGGGCCTTTAAATCTTGCAGGAGGGGAAGGAGAGGGGGGCACGCCACCCTCCCTTCATTATGGCCAATAATGGGAGCCCCACCAGAGAAGATTTTGCCCCTCAAGCCACAAAATCCGGGCTATGGGCCTGATGGAGGGGGTCAGTTGGACAGGAAGGATCTGTGCTCTTCCCTCCCTGAGAGCCTTGGGTGGATGGCGCCGGCCAAGGCTCTTGGCTCCTCTGGTGCTCTACTTCCCGGGAGAGAGGCACGCAGTCCTTTGTCGGGAGCGCTTTCCCCCTCTTCCGTAATCTTAAGGGCACCAAGAAGTGGGACTAGAATTCTTTCCGGCTGGGGTGGTGGTGGTGGGAGAACGAGGACAGGACGAGAAAGGGAAAGGCCATCTGGTTTGTTGGAAGAGGAACCTCACGGCCACGAGGGCGGAGTTTTCATTCTGAATGGGTGTCCAATTGAAGCAAAATTAGGAAGTCCCATTACAGAATTCTAAGGAGAACCACGCGTGCCAACTGGTTAACATACCGAACGAAGGATGAATTACTCAACATTTAGACCAAACCAAAAACAGAGCCTAGAAGATCACTGCCAAAAGCGTTTAAAAGTTCTGTGTTATCTAGAATGTAAAAACACAAAAGCTTTCAAGCAAGAACCTGCGCCACCACAAACAATGTAAAAAGATACACATGCAGAGAGACAAACCCCAGTTCCCACTCACCTCTGCAACGCACATCGTTTTGGTAGCACTGATTGTCTCCTTCCTGCTCCTCTTCTTCCTCTTGCTCATTCTCCTCCTTCTCACCAGGCTGAGGCTGGAAGGCCAGGTGAGCCCCAGGCTTCAAGTCCTCCTCCTCCTCCTCCCCGTCCTCCTCCTCCTCCTCCTCCTCCTCCATCTCACAAGTGGGTTCCAGCTGCGGCATCGGCCAGTCTTCTTCTGAGTTATCAAAGGGCTCGTTCAGCACTTCCGTGGTTTCAGAGATAGTCTCTGTTGTGACGCTGCTATTAATCCTTCTGCGTTTGCGACCCCTTTTCTTCTTCAACATGAAAGGCCTCTAAAACCAACGTTAAAGAATGAAAGTCAGGCAGAAGAGTTAAATGTGCTTTTCAGCAAACCAGCCCAGTCTTATGATGCACATTCGTGGCAAACTAGCTTGCTTGACACTCTGGATATCATTTATTTAATTATTTAGAACATTGATTAACTGCCTTTCTGCCTTATGGAGCGTAAGGTGGCTTACAACATAGATGGAATACACAAAACAAAATACATTAAAAAAACCCACATTTTAAATCACAATTCAGGACTGCTAGTAAACTTAACCAAATGCAGCCCTAGATAAAACTGTCCGAATCAAAGTGAGGGGGGCCAGGCACACTTCCTTGGGGAGGTAATTTCATAATTGTGGGGCTGACACTGAAAGGGCCCTCTCTCGTGTACCCACCAGACAAGCTTCTGTGACTGATCGGACAGTTGGAAGGGACTCTCCTTGTAGATCGGAAGCTGGGTGTAACTGCAGTTAATATCCGGGTCATGTGCTCCTGATAGCTGGCCCCGACCAGCCGTCTAGCTGCAGCATTCTGCACTAACTGCAGCCTCCCAACTCTCGTCAAGGCCAGGGTAGCCCCAAGTAGAGTGCACGGCAACAGTCCAGTCTACATGTAACTAAGGCACAGATTATTGACCTCGACTCAGCAGGACTTCTACATACGTTCGCCTGAATTACATCCCTCTCCCTGCGAGCAGCTTCTAATGTGTTTGTGGATCCACTATGTGCATTACCATATTCCCCCCGGGAATCCCAACCTTTTTTTTTTAGTCCTGCAAACTGAATTCCTACTGTTGCATGAACGCAGAGGAACCAATATAGAGCAAATAATGCTTTCATGGTGTCAATATAGCTAAGTTTTAAAAATTGTGATTTTAGACTTATAGCCACAATTTAGATTTCCATTCTGATCTGCAATTTTTTTTTTGAGTATTCTCACAATAAAAGAGAAGGAAAAGTAGTAAGCCACCAACACAGCATACAATTTATTAAGACTCAACGGAAAAATTATATTAGACCAAGGACACTGTAAATTCTAATTTGTCCAGATTTTGCATAATCTTTTATCCAACAAATTTGCATGGCTAGTTCCATAGGGTTTGCAGAAATAAAATAAGAGAGAGGGTGGAAATGAATAAACGCATCAGGGTACTTTGATACTGCTTTTAAAAAAAATAATGTTGCTGTTTTACGATTCCAAAGAAAACAGATCCAGATGTGTTTGCACAGCATATGGAGTGGTTTCTTGTTCACAGAAAATCATTTGGATCTCTTTTGTTTCTTTAGCACCACAGAATTACAATATTTTAAAGGGGAAACATCTAGGCACATGGATCCACGTGCTCAATTTTATCCCTTCATTTTATTCCTTTAAGCCCCACAGATGGATGCAGTCATATAATTTTTTGAACAAAAGACTTGGCAGGATCTGGGCAAATCAGAATCTGTTCTCAGAGCAGACCAAGGGCATCTGACTAAAGTGTATGCGTTTAAAATATTTATAAACCTGCTTTTCTCCCAACTGGAGCGCAGACCTTAATTTGTTTCAAGATCACTGCTGTGATGTCCTATTTGTTTCTAGAATAAAATAGTTGAGATGCTCCATTTTGCAAATACCAGAAGCTAACTAAAGTTACGCTTTGACAGATACTTGAGTGTTTTGGGGTGCATAATTCAATGGACAGTGAATCCAAGTTTAAATCTGAGTTATGTCTCAAGACTCCAGCCTGACCATCACTTTAAATGATGGTATTAAGCGGAGGCTACAAGAACATAAAAGGGGCCCTCTGCCCCCTCACTCTCGGGAGGACAGACTTTAGGGAGGACGCGTCCTCTACACTCTGATGGGGGAAAGGAGACTACATGGCAGGACAGCTGTGGGTGGCAGCCAGGACAGAAGTCAAGGGGGTGAGGGAAGGGAGGAAGAGGGGAGCCCTTGGTCACGTTTAGTAGGGAAACCAGTCCAGAGTCAACATTTCATCCCAGTCTCCAACTGCACTCTTACTGCTCACCCCTTGCCCCACCTTCTCTCCACAGTGGGAAATGGGATCCAGGTACTTAAGCCAAAATGGAAAAGCATTGGAAATTGAAAGCCGCTTTAAAATGTAACTTGATAAGTGCCCTCTACAAACAAAAGGCAGGAAGGAATTCTAAATGCCATAGTAGCAAGCGTGATCCAATAGAGAGATGCATTTCCCAACCCAGCTTTAAAGACAGGCCCCATTTTTTTCTTTTCTCAGACATTCTGCTGCTTCTTTTAGCCAGAAGTGTGCTGGACTTTTTTTTTTTGGGGGGGGGGGCATTTTTCCTGACAACAGCAAACTGTCAACGGGTGGTGGCTCATTCAGTAGCACTCCCCTTATATGTTAGGCTGAGACCTTCTCATTCAAAATCATAGAGGCCATTATCTAAGGGCTTTTCTGCATGTTTTCCCCCATCAGTTCTCTGCAAGAGAAAAGGCTAGAGACTTACTTAAAAAAAAAAAAAAACTGGGAAATTCAGACAACTTCCTTAAACCGACATTATGACAATAGATAGATAGAGATCTTAGTGCCTTTAAAAAAAATGCTGCCTGATACCAATATATTAATGTAAGCACGCACAAAAAAATAAAAGGAGGGGTGCTGCAACACCCCAATGACAACAGCACCCTCCCTTAAGGCATGTGAGGGAGACTATAAAACTAGGGGCAGGCCCATAGCCACAGTGGTGCACGATGTGGCTGGGCCCCACCCATCATTTGTCATGCCCTTCCGATCAGGACTAGGGGTTGTTGTAAAATCTGTCACACGTCTTCTGCCAATGAGAGGGGGCATTTCCTCCCCCCCCCTTGCAGGCTTCACCAATGAGGGAGAGATTTACGCTCCCATCCCATATGTAAACCGTCTCTGCCTTGTAAATCTGGGCTGGTCGAGACAATTGAGCACGTGCTTTTATTCTGTCCGTTCTATCACAAGATTTGGACAAAATTCATTACTCCAATTATCGCCGCCTATCCAGCCAGGTCGAACCAATTTTATTCCATTCTCTTTTTAGCTGATTCCTGCAATGAAACTACTGCAAAGGTAGCAAGGTTTTGTGCCACATCCAGTTTAATCAGACAGAAGATTATTGCCTCTTTTAAGAAATTTTAAATATATTTTAGTTTTAATCTATTTTATCCATCTTGTCTGTATTTATTGCTTAGTTGTGCTTATGTAGTTATTGTGCATATTATATACTAATGTACTGTCTGAGCTTGGATTGTAATAATGAAACTGAACAGAACCGAGGGAGAGATTCTCCTCCCTTCCTAGGGTTGCCAAGTCGTTCTGACTCACCAGCGAGGGAGCGTTGCCTCGGTCCGGGAGCTGCTGCGGGACGTGCGCGCGCGCCGCCAGAATGTCACAGGAAGTGACGCAGCTTCGGGGGGCAGAGTTCCCCCCAGGGCCCGATTCCACCGCGGCAGAAATCGGGCCTCCAAAGCAGGGGTTTCCCCGCCTCCTGCCCCCACTTGGCAGCCCTATTCCTTCCTCCTGCCTCCCTCCCAGGCTTTCCCTTTGCCCTTTGCTTCCTGCACAAAGTGGTTGCTCCGGCTGTGCTCTCAAGCAGGTGACACGGTCCTTTTCCTGCCTCAGCTTGCTAGCTCCTGCCAGTCATGCCACTCCTCTGATCTGCAGCACGGTAGCACATCAAGGCGGAAGCTCTGGTGGTGGTGGCTCTATTTTTGCCTGAGTGAGGAGTGTTCAAAGGTGGTGGGGGTCAGAGGTGGTGGGTGGCAGTGGCAGCCGCTGTATTCTGCCTTTCACAAGTGGACTCGTGATCATTTCACGGTGTGTGCAGGTACCCGTGCAGCTGTTCTGGCCCTGGAAAACACTTGGGGTGGGGGTATGAGTTCTTTACCACAAGCCCACAGTAGATTGGAGCAGCACAGCATTTTAAAATCACTGTAAAATGGTGATAATGAACTGGTACTACCAACAATTTTGCCTTTTCTTTTACGTGGGCTCAGCGGGGTGTGTGTGTCAATCTCTGTATCTGTAGAGGGGAGCCTCCCCAGCTTCCCTTCCCATCTGTGTGAAGCAAAAAAGCCACCCTTCCCCGGCATGCCAGGCAGGCTGTAGCTGTGTGTGTGCGTGCGTGTGCGCGCGTACACATGTTCACTAGGGTTGCCAACTGCATGTTGGGGAATTCCTGGAGATTTGGGGGATGGAGCCTGGGGAAGGTGGGGGGGAGGGACGTTAATCATGTATAATAATCCTCTGAAGTAGCCATTTTCTCCAGGGGAAGTGGTCTCTCTACTCTGGTGACCCCTTGGAATTCCGGGAGATTTACAGACCCCCCACCCGGAGGCTGGCAGTCCTACTGCATTCCAACCTGTGTGCCGACAGTTATCCTTAAGTCTCCCTATAGCAAGTTATGTGGAGCTAAACCAAAAAACAGTTTGGGGCTTTTTGGTGTGTGTGTGTGTGTGTGTGAATTCAATGGAAGATGGCGTTAAGAATCAAAGGGGCCATCCATCCAAGAAAATGCACCTTCTTCTGCGATCTCTGTTAGCAAAGCCTCATTTCATGCTCAGAGGAAGAACAGACACTTTTATGGTGCACATGGGGGGGGGGGTTCCCCCCATTTCACACCCTGCAATCCAGGAAAGTGGAAGTGGGACAATATGGGGGTGGGGATCTTCATGCATTTGCAAGACTCTGTTCATCATGTGTAAATAGAGGAAGGGGATGTTTGGCTTCAAACAAAATGGATTATCGTTTAACTTTCTTTGTTGAATGACCCCTTGTAGAGACTTTGCAGTACATCATAGCTCATTCGTAATAAAGTAAATAAGCAATGCTGTGCTCACCACCACTGTACTCACTTCCCCCCAGTAGAAATTGCCTGGCTACGGGCCTGACCAGGGCGCCCCCTCCCCCCCAACCCGATGTGGTGCCCGTGGGTGTGACGGCTGCCGAGTGTTTTGAGGAAGCGGGGGGGGGGGGCAGGGCTTCTGACTGACTCCTGGGGACTTTTCAAAATGTTGCTTTGGCGGCAGCTGCCACCACAGCGTAAGGATCTACACGGTGCCCTGAGCCTGCCTCGGCAGGGAGGGCAGGGTATACATCAAATGAATCCATAAATACCGAAGTTAAGCTGCGGCAATTACGGTGTGCCTGGCTCAGCCTCCTGCAGCAGCCACTTGGTGGCAGCCGTTTTGTTGCTGCGCCCTCCGTGCTGTGTCAGGACTCCAAATGTCCCTTCAGGCTCCAAAAGGTTGGGGGACTCTGCTATAAACCGACTCCACAACTGTGAAGGTGCACAGGGAGGGCAGATGTGCAGAACAACTGTGCTCAGACTGTTTGTGGATCAGTGGCCAAGAAGATCAGGAGCTAAGTCAAGTGTATGGAGAAGCTCTAAGGCAGATAAAAGGGGGGGGGGGAATGACAGCACAGCAGTCGCCATGACACTGCTCTTTACAAAATATGTCCTAGGTGGAAAGGATAGTTAACTTTGAATAAAACCCCCCCATGCCTTTTAAGGCATCTGGAACAGAAGCTTCCAAACAGCGATGAAAAGAAGGTTGCTTTGTAGTCCACGGAAAGCCGCTGGGATTCACTGCTAAACGGCAGCCCCATTAAAATCAGAAACATTTTAATATAAAGAAACAGATGAGCAGGAAAGTGGCTGCTGGGAGGAAATTAAGATTTTGCCACCCAGGACCTTTTGTGCTCCTGAAATCGCACTTACGGGGGGGAAATGAGGGCAACGATCTACGACCAGTTACTGATTTTATGTTGTAAGGAGAGGGTTATTTAGTTTGGGCTGGCTCTGGACCCCTTCTGAGCACTAAAAAAGGCGGCACCACGAGATCCATATGGATAAAAGCCTCGGGGGGGGGGGGGGGGAGGCTCAAGTGAGGAGCCAGAAAGCAGCAGAAAAGCTAGTGCAGATCTAACCCTTTGCACTGTCAGAGCACAATGGTGCAAGAATGTGTTCGGCCTCCGTGCACAGAATGCTGGTGTCTCCGGTTCAGATTTCTGCAGTCCTGATCTTATTACTTTGATTACTGGATGTCCCATCCCGTTAACTGCATTCACTTACACTGGGTGCTTTCCCCTTGTGCCTCCTTGAGAAGGGAGGAGTTATACATAAGGTAAGTAAAATACGAACGAGAAGTAGCAACACCACGAGGCTCACTTCTGACTGGGGGGGGGGGAGACCCACAGAGCTGAGTCCTAGGAAAACCTAGTGGGTTCCCCAGCTGCCAAGCTGCAAGATCAACACAGTGAGGCTGAGGATCTTGTGCAAAAGTAAACCAATGGAGAATAATATTGGAAGGACAAATACATATTAATTAACACCACTTGCAACCAGCAGAGGGCTCTGCCCTGACAAAATTCCTCTTCTGAGTGTCGACCCTTCCCAATGGGAATAAACAGGAAGAGCAGCAGCCATATCAAAATAAAAGAAAGGGAAACCTTTATAGGGTCAGCAAGCGGACCCCCCCCCCCCCCTCCAGCACTTCTGCAGGCTGGCTAGAAACTCACACTGTGTGATAATCCAGTCTGAAGAGGCCTTGAAACCCATGACTGACCTTTCTCTTTACAGCCAGCAGCTGGGGTTTTGCCAGCCTGGGAGGAGAACTTGGATGATGCCCCTCTCCATCCTTGTCCTCCTCGCCCTCCTCCTCCTCCTCCTTCTCCTCTTCCTCACTGCTCTCTTTTGACGGTGGGTCTGCGGGCTGCCCTCGCTCTGCCAATACCATCATGTTCTCTGGAGGCCGCAAATAATGCACTTTTGCTGGGGACGGCCTGCTGTTGGCTCTCGTGGACAGCACCTCTTGCTCTTCCTTCTCCCAGGAGCTCGCTTGCTCCATCAGCCGCTCTGCCTGAGAGCCAAAGGAGTTAAAATAGTGGTTCATCAGCCATTCTTTAAGCTCGGCTAAAAAGAAACAGCTACAATAAGTCAGGGCCGATTAGCAACGAGGGCTGCCCTAGCAGACCCATCTCAGGGGCTCTCCTATAAGCCTCGGGATAACAAACCAAAGAAGATTGCATTTCATGGGATATTTAACACTATTAATGATGCAGCAAATTGATTTCAGTTCTCCTGCACCACATTACATGCCCTCTGACATGGATCACTTTGAACAGCTTCATAGACACAAAGGATCAGTTGACACCCACAGTCTTGGAGGCTGGCACGGAGTTCACGCCGGCAGCAGTTCAGGAAGCAATGAAAGCCAAAATGACGTCAAGCGTCTTACAAACTTTTCAGTCCCGACAGGCATGCTGGATTCCGAACTCTCAATCAATTCCACAAACCCTCTGAATCCAAAAGACAGAAGCTACCAAACCTCATTGAGCGTGTGCCACTTAACTGTCCTCTTCACATTAATTATGCTGGTTAAACGCACCATTTTTGGCTTGAAACGACCAGCCTGCGATGCTCACACATTCTACAGGTTCCCCTGAACAGTTCTAAGTGGGCTCACAAGGCCACAACAGGATGCTGCATTGCAAGGAGCACCTGCCGCTCGTGTGCCTGTGGCTCTGGCCCTGACGGCAGCCCCATCCTGGCTCCAGCTGAGCAACCGGGACCCCGGAGGGCAGGCAGCCCCAGGGACACTCTGAAGCCACCCAGAAGGAAAGGCAGCAGCCCAGTCCCGTCCAGTCCCGGGGCCTGCCTGGCCAGGGTCTAAAACTGTCAGCTGTTTTGACACAGTTATGTATTGTATGTATTTTTGGTAAAGGAAGCATTTGCATTCATTTGTTTAGACCCTGCTTTTCTCCTAAGTTGGGACTCAAAGCAGCTCAGAATATCATTCTTCCCTCCTCCAGTTTCTCACAACCACCACCCTCTGAGGTAGGCCAGGCCGAGACTTTGTGACAGCCCAAGGCCACCCACTGAGCCAAAGGGAGCAACGGCGGAAGTGACTCACAAAACAGACTAATGCGGCTCCTGTCCGGATCAATCTTCAAGGTCGCCCAGTGAGCTCCCACAGCAGACGTGGGGATTCGAGCCCGAGTCGCCCAGAGTCCTTGTCTGCTGCTCCATCCACCAAGGGATGGGGACCGTGGAGTCTCCGGCTGTGCACAGCGCCGTCCTGTCTCTTGCTTTAAGGGTGCTCCTACTATGTAATGCCTACATCCGTCAACATGTCATGAGCTGATGCTCTGTTTCCGCTCTCCTTCAGATTTCTGCCATCCAAACCCTCTTTCTTTGTTTACTGGATGTCCCATCCTATCGATTGTATTGACTGGCACTGTGCAATCTACCTTCAGTCTATGAGAAAAGGCAGACTATTACAAGCTATAATTCTGGGTATAAGCATGTACATGAATGCTTACACCCAGAGTTATGGTTTGGTCTTAAAGGCGCCACTGGACTCAAACTTTGCTCTGTTGCTTTCGACCGACACGGCCACCCACCTGACTCAATAAACAAATACGTGTATTTTGTGCTAGCTATACCCCCGACCCCTATTTTCTCCTTCTTTTTGAGAATGATGCATGTGTGCCCCTCCAAATTTCTTTCAAAGGCATCATCTGAAGTGCTGCCCCTTCTTGCCTGGCATTCCCTCCCACAGACTCCACCCGGGGCCACCCCACTCGCGTCTCTCCAGGCCACCCTCTGGCATGAAGCCTTGGGATTAAGCCTCAGCAGGGCTAGTTCAAGATATCTGGTCACCCAAATCTAGGCACAACCCTGGACAGGGCAACACAGGTTCGTGGCAAGTAACCTAATTTCCTGGGATAGGATTTTCTTTCATTTTCAGGTTCCTATTGCAAGGGATTGTAAATTCCACGGCAGAATGCAACCCAATGGGTACGACCATCGCTCCCCTTCCTTACAAACCAAAATGGAGTTTTGTGGCACCTCAAAGACAGATTTCTTGCAACATAAATAACCAGGGGCTAAGCAGATTTTGTCACGGCTTCTGTGAATAGTCACTGTGCTTATCTTGTATTTTTCAGTTCTGCTTTGAAAAGCCACAAACAGTACCTCCTTAACCCCACTGCTCATAATACCCCCCCATATACAAGAGTGGACTGAGGATTCCCTTCACAAACAGGCTCTAGCTATGAAGCTCCCACTACGGTAAATCCGTTTGCCTCTAAGGTGGCCAAAGACTCCTTTTGAGTTATGCTGTAGCAGATTCCCCTGACTACCCCTTGGAAATTTATCTTTGGACATTGAGACCTCAGCAGGGCTTGGCCCAGGAGTTTATTTTCAATGCCCAGGTTGACTCCCGGAAGAAAGTGTGATTTTGAGCTTGTAGAGGGTGCCTTGCTTTACACCTGCGATTACCTCTTTTTCGGCTTCTCTCTCTTCCTCAGAAACTGCGGCGTTAGGGATTAAGATGGGAGTCCACCTCAAGCTTTCTGGATCTACTTGGTTGATGCGTGGGTTGGATTTCAGTTTCTCCATATGACTTGAAATCAGTTTCTCTCTTCTAATTAGTACAAATCTGCAATTTAAACACATGCAGTATTAGGAGAAAAATAATAATAATAATAATATCTTTCAATTTATTAATCGCTCAATCCTGCAGAGCCGCTGGCTCTGAGCGATTTACAGTTACACATATTAACAAGGGACTAACAATGATTCATAGGGGGTAAGGGAGGACAACATATAAATCTTTTTTAAGTCGCACACATTTGCAGCCAACGGGGTTTTTGTTCAGCTGTAGACTTAGACGTGTTCCAGACGGCATTCACTCGGCTTGGCTTGATGACGTCAGTTTTTCCAGGACTGTTTCGAGTCGCAGTGTCGGACTGCCACTGCCTGGCCGGATTGGCCCACCACAGGCTTCTTAATGCCGAAGAGATCTTTCCAGGCTCCCGAGCTGGACATTCCGTTTCGCCGGCTAACATTCGCCGTTTCGCCGGCTAACACCTCCCCCCACTCTCTAAGGAGTGGTACCCATTTTATCTACTTGCCGAAGCTTTCGAACCGCTGGGTGGACGGCGAGCTGGGGACAAGGCTGGTAGCTCACACCAGCGTGGGGCTAGAACTGACAGCAGTTCTGTTCAGTTCAGATGTTACTGTAACCAGAGGATAAATACTAAAGACAAGGAAACAAACAACCCCACAAGTCCTCAGAAAGAAATGTCCTGTGCATCTTTGCCAGCTTATAAACTGCATTTTTGCAAATCCACCACCCCTATTCCTGCAATGGCCCTTTTTAGGCTGCAGGCAGCAGACTTGCAAAGAAGCAGGGGCCAAGACAGAATTGACCTGGGAAGACGCAATAGGTAAAGACCATCAAGTCAAATCACCTAGTATGAGTGAAAGCTCTATGAGACAGTATTGCCAAAAGCTGCTAGGGAATGCAAACCTAGCCAACTGGAAACCCTTTCTGGCAAAGCAAAGGCATCCAGGAGGCGTTGAGAGAGCCCGTGGCTTCTGAACTGGCAAAACCACCGCCTAGCTCAAATATTTGACAGGCTTGTGGCCCTTTATAATGACGGATCTCTACCTCTCAATCTTCACCAAGACCTTGCTGATTAGAAACTGCCCCCTCCCCGAGCTACAAGATCTTAAGAGCATCTAAGAGTCTCTTTGGAAGGAAATCGCCTGAAGAACCATGGGGCGAGAGTCTGCTCCTGCTGCAAACTGCATCTCAAAGAACCAGACAACAGAAGAATCACCCGGCTTGGGGGGGGGTAAACAGTGGGAGGGCTTCTAATGTCCTGGCCCCACTGGTGGACCTCCTGATGGCACCTGGTATTTCTGGCCACTGTGTGACCCAGAGTGTTGGGCTGGATGGGCCACTGGCCTGATCCAACATTGGCTTCTCTTAGGTTCTTATGTTATGTTCTTAAGGTCTTTAAGCCCAGAGGCAGCTGCCAGCTCACTGCCCTAGAAATGACAGATGCTGTCTATGAAAGATAGTTGAGAGAGTGCAAGAGGATATCTTCAAACAGCCACTCTTGAGTCAGAGATTGTTCTAGTCAATGGGCATCACCATTTTCTGTTGGGATAACTTCAGTCCTTGCACTATCTGCAATGTAGATGTCCACCTTCAGTCAGCCATCACATACAAAGGTAGGATAAACACTTGAAGTGGAGATGTAGCTATTTTAGTCTTGAGTCCAGTGGCACTTTTAAGACCAACAAAATTTTATTCTGGGTATAAACGTTCGTGTGCATGCATACTTCTTCAGATAAGAATAAAATGTTCTTGGTCACCTCGAGATTGGATTACCGTAATGCTCTCTACATGGGGCTGCCCTTGTCTCAAAAGTGGAAGCTGCAGCTGGTGCAGAATGCAGCGGTGAGGCTGTTGTTGTGTCTTCCTGTGCGGGAACACATCCAGCCCGCCCTAAAAGCTCTGCACTGACTGCCTATAGCATACCGGATTCAGTTCAAGGTGCTGGTCATCACCTTTAAAGCCCTATATGGTCTGGGCCTTTCCCCATATGTCCCCCGGAGAACACTAAGATTGGGATCCCAAAATCACCTGGTCCTCCCGGGCCCCAGAGAAGCCAGGCTGGCCGCAACAAGAGCCAGGGCCTTTTCTGTGGTGGCCCCGTACTGCTGGAACGAGCTTCTGGAGGACATCAGGGCCCTGCAGGACCTCCTACAGTTCCGCAGGGCCTGCAAGACGGAGTTCTTCCACCAGGCTTTCGACTAAGGAACTGCCTTTAACATCCTGGCCCTGGCCCTCCAACATCACCATCAGCACCAACAGCCTGGCCCGAGCCTGGACTAGGGTGGTGGGCCACCGTTTAATGCCAAGAGATCGACGCCATCTGCCATTAACATCGGTTGAATATGTACGATTTTATATACTGTGATTTTAATTAATTTATGTTTTGATTTAATTAATTTATGAGCTGCGGTGGCTCAAGTGGTTAAGACGCTGAACTGCAGGCTGTGGAAGGTCAGTAGTTCAGCAGTTCGAGACCCGAGTGTGCCGCATGACGGAGTGAGCTCCCGTCTCTGGTTCCAGCTCCTGCCAACCTAGGCCGTTCGAAAGCAAGAAATTGCAAGTAGATAAATAGGTACCGCTTCGGTGGGAAGGTAACAGCGTTCCGTGCACCTTGGTGTTTAGTCATGCCGTCCACATGACCACGGAAACGTCTTCGGACAGTGCTGGCTCTTCGGCTTTGAAACGGAGATGAGCACCGCAACCCTAGAGTCGGACTCGACTGGCTCTCAAGCAAGGGAACCTTTACCTTTATATGTCAGTGTTTTAACAGATATATTTATATATGTATATTGTAAGCCGCCCTGAGCCTGCCTCTGCGGGGAGGTGCGGGGTATAAATTTAACAAATAAAATAAAAAATAAATAGAGGTGCCCCTGGACTCAGACCTTGTTCTGCTGCCACAGATCAACACGGCGACGCCAAAGGAACCTATTTTAGTCTTGGCCAGTATTCCCTCTAAGCTGAGTTAGTGTGAGCTAGCTCACAGTTTTTTAGCCTCCAGCTCACACATTTTTGTCGTAGCTCAGGAAGGATGGGGCTCCAGAGCAAACTAATTCATGCAGTAGCCAAATCGCCCACTCACAAATTTAATGCCAGGAGCTCACAAAGTAGAATTTGTGCTCACAAGACTCCATAGCTTAGAGGGAACATTGGTCTTGGCAGGGTGTAAAAATCCCTTCTTCAGAAGAGCATCAAAAGGAGATGGAAAGAGAGCCCCTGGGCTTAGAAGCCAAATAAGAGAGCCAAAACATTACTATTCAGGTGGGTGGTGTCAGACTCCATGTTGGTCTGAAGCAGCAGAGCAAAGTTTGAGTCCAGTGGGGGCACCTTGGAGACCAATAAAGTTTAAATCTAGGTATGAGCTTTCATGTGCGTGCACACAAAAGCTTACACCCAGAATAAAACTTTGTTGGTCTCCAAGGTGCCCCCACTGGACTGAAACTTTGTTCTACTGCCTGCAGCATTTAGTGCTCTTACACGGATGGAAGGAAGAGACTGTGTCCTGCCAGTTAACGGCCATTCACAACATCTGGAAATCAGACATGAGACGTGTCCTGTGGAGGACAAGTGATCATGGGCTGTCTACACACTTGATCCTAGGCCACTGGTTATGGCCAACAGCACCCACAACCTTCAGTTTGATCCTCTTCTTTTTTTTGAACCAGCAGAGGTGGCTGTCCTTGAGTTTGACAGATTCAGGGGGTTGCCTTGCTGGTCTGCAGTAGAACACCTAGATCCCAATCCAGTAGCACCTTAGAGACCAGAAAGATTTGGGGGGCGGGGTATAAGCGTTCAAGAGTCAAAGATCCCTCCACCATGACAGATTTGGGCCCCTTAGGCTAGGAAGGAAGGGTCAGCCATGGGCTGCACTGCCACTCGTGCGCCTGCAATGTGTGCTACCGGTTGCCTCAGTGACAGGACAATGAGGCCTAGCCCTCCCATGGCAGCCTCTGAGGTATCCCTGGAGGACTATCTGTAGGAGTTGACACTAGATGCAAACCTGTCCTTGTGGCCTTTTGAATTATTATGACACCCCCCCCCCCCCCGGATACTCCAGTAGAATAAGATGGGCTTTTTCTTTGGGTTTGCAACAAAAGGAAAGGGAAACCCAGAGGTCAATTCGGGGGGGATCGCGGGGGATCGCAGTTCCCCTGGGTGACGTACGGGGCACATGACGAAGCCCCGCCCCCTGCTTCCACCCGCCCCGCTTCCGGCCCTCATTCAGCTAGGAGGAGGCAGGAGAAGAGGGAGGGTAAGTTGCTTCCTCCCCGCCTCTCCCCACCCCTGCCTGCCTCACACTCCCACCGGCCTTGCTGGTCCACCGCCGGGCCCCTGATGTCAGGGGGCGTGGCATATGCTAATGAGTTATGCTAATGAGTTCCCCTAGCTCTTTTTCTAAGAAATGACCCCTGGGGAAATCTATGCCAGGGCGCAGGCTAATATACAAGCCGCCATTCTGGAGGTCCATGGTGAGGAGGACTCTGGATGGAGCAGAGATCCTTCCCAGAGGAAGGGGCAATACTGAGCTTCTGGGACAGGCCACACACTCCAGCTTTTCTCGCTCACCTGCCCTTATGATGCTTCTCTGGCCAGATAAAAAAAGGGTATCACTCCTTCACCCCGAGCCATTCGCTTTGCCACCTCACGCCTGGTCCTCAGAGCCCTCTCCCCAATACTTTCTTCCTCTGTCGCGTGATGCCTTCAGCCTTTCTTACAGAAGGAGTATTAAAGCTCGTTCAGGGCTGAGCGTGGAGGCCGGGTGGCAGCCTCTGGCCTAGATTCAGGGCGGGGCAGCTGCCAGGGCCCGGGGTTTCTGGTGGGGCCCCCTGCAGCCGACTCCCTGCTCGGGCGTCTCCTCTGATGCCTGCACTCACCCCCCTTCCCCTGCCTGCTTGCGAGAGAGCTCTCACCCCCCCCCCAGCTGCACATGCTGCCTGGCACTGCTGGGAAGGGGCGTGTGGGTGGTGCCGTGGCAGCGGCACTCCTGGCTGCACCCACCACCACCAGGGCCCGGCTGTGCAAGCAGTGTGGGGGCAGCTGCGACTACAGATGGCGGAAGGCTTGCGAGTGGGCAGACAAAGGATGCACGGGCAGGTGGGGAGACGTGGGTGGGCGGGCGGGCAAGAAGAGTGGACATGGGGCCCCCGGAGCATTCTCTGCCCAGCCCCCCCCCCCAAACCTGGAACTGGCCCTGCCTAGATTCCCCATTTAACCCTCCCTCACCTGCGGAGGGGGTGAGAGAGGCAAAGGATCTCCTGTATCATCTGGGCCTCTGCTGCTCTTCTTCCTCCCTTACTGCATGGTGAGGCAGTGGGGGGGCAGACAATGGCTCTGCAGGAAATCCATTAAAACCTTGATTTTCTGCTTTAAAGTAGGGGGGCAAGGGGGGACAGAGGACAAAGACCCTTCTCCTTCTGGATTCTTGATTTTGCCTGTGCAGTTCTAGAGGGAACAGCTGCTCCTAATCCAGAATACCGTTGTGTTTACACACGGAGAATTACAAGTGTGCAAAATGGTCCCCGTTTCCTACACAAAGGAAGGGGTGTGTGAGAGAATAAGAAAACACACATAGCCACAGAATGAGGCAGAAGGGCTGGTGCATGCAACCTCGAAGCTAGCAAGTCTGTTCAAACCACATAACATGTACTGACTTTTCTTCTCTCCTGTCTATCATGCTGTGCTGCTGCAGGGTAGTGGCAATGTCATGGGGACACATCCCAGTGGCCCGGCTCATTCCCTTGATGCTGATCAGTTTCTCGTGGTGGCAGTAAAGGTACTCCAACACAACGCTTTTCCAGTACGCCAGGTAGGACACACGACCCAGATCAGACAGCGGCTTCTCAGGAGACCCTGCTTGTCCCTCTCTTCTGGAAAGTAAGTAACCTAACAAAGGGGGGCAAAAGAAGAAATCACAAATACGTAAGCAATGCAGCCATCCACTGCCATTTAAGCCTATTCTTTGGCAATAATACAATGATGAAATATTCATTTTACAGTTCAACAAGTCCATGTTTCAAATAATGGGAACACCGCAGAAAGCTGTGAGATGTTTCCTCATGTTGCTTGGAGTAGAGGCAAATACTTAGGAGTACAGTCTCAAACATTTAAACCAGATAGGAAAAGAGTCCCAGCAAGACCACTCAGGACAACTGTTCCTAAATTGCAGACCTCTTTTGTTTTCACTGGATGAAAACCTCGGAACTCCTGCGCAGGCTCTCTCAAAAGGAAGCCAAGTCAATGTTGTCAGCCTTACTCAAGACATCCCACTGATCTCTACGTTGCACGCCCCCGTAATGAAATGTAGCAAGCAATCAGCAAGGGTTTAAACATAGGCATCAAGATAGCTTAAAAAAGAAGTGTTTAAAAACTATATCCTTTACATGATTTAACCTTAAAGCACTATTGCCCAAGAAAGTAGCAGCCTGGCTGTCTTCTAAATGTATGCCCCAAAATACCCATCAGGCTTGTTCGGCAAAAAAACCGAATGTAGCAGTGCTGGTGGATGATCACACGGAGAAGGGACATAGCAATCTGTGTGGAACTTCACGTTCAACTTTAGCCAAATGCTGACCTTCACCACATCAGGCCACACAATCAAACCTTGGTTACATTTAATTTCTACTCTCAACCCCTTCGGATGTCTCACAGGGTTAGATTTTCCTTAAAATATCCCCACAAATGGATTTTATTTCTCAGAAGTCTAAGTGCACTTTGAAGATAATCTACAGATCATGTGTGAAGAACGGAAAGAATCCTTAACACATGAACATCAGTATTTATGCTTATGAAGAAAAATGGCAATCTTCAGGAGACGTTCTTTCAAGTTATCATCTTGTTTTTCTGTCTATCTTAATAAATATTTTCAAATCTAGACTTCCAAGGAAAGGGCCTTTTTGGTCACAGCAGTGAAACTCTGGAACCCCGTCACCCGACAGACTTGCATGTTCCCTTCTGTTGCCATCTTCCGCTGGTAGGTAAAGGCATTTGTATTTAGTCTACAGTAGGGGTGTGCAAAAAAAAAAAGTATTTCCTGATATTCCCAAATCCCAGTATCGGTATGAGATTGGGATTCGGGAAATAATCAGGATTGCTGAATTTATTCGGCTCCATAATACCCTATGGGGACCGATCCCATAGGGTACAATGGAGAAGGGGGGGTGAATTTGCACCACTTCTGGGTTCACTCACGCATGGCTTGGCTTTGCAAAAGTCAATTAAATGCCTTCTCAAAACCACCACTATGGCAGTGGCACAGGTGAGTTCAGTTCTCTCACCGAGTTGCGCCACGGTGGTGGTACAACTCTGCGACTTAATTCAGAAGGCACTTAAAGTTTAAATGTCTTCTGACTTCAGCTCTACTCAGCGAGTGAAGCTGAGCCCGAATAAAAGCCAAATAATATTGGCTCTTAATCAAGCTCAGCTAGATTGGTAGCTGAATCAGAATACAGAATCTGATTCAGCTTAATAAATACCTGAATAATACTGATAAGGTATTTGGAGGGATATTTATTTGGCTCAGGGTATACTGAGCGCACAACCCTAGTCTGGCATTCTCTCAGTGATTTCTCCTTGCTGTCCTATGTTTTAATTGTTGTTGTTATGTTCTTGTATCAGAGGGTAGCCAGCCATGTTGGTTTGCAGTAGAACACCTAGATTCCAGTCCAGGAGCACCTTAGAGACTGTCAAGATTTTGGGGTATAAACTTTTGAGAGTCAAAGCTCCTGGTATGTGACAAAGGGAGATTTGACTCTTGAAAGCTCATACCCTCAGATCTTGCTGATTTCTAAGGTGCTACTGGACTGGAACCTAGATGTTTTGTATGTGTATTTTAGATAGATTTTAATTGTTTTAATGACACATTTTATTTGGTTTTTTATGGTTTTTAAGATGTGTTTTTATTATGTACGTTTTTAATCAGCTGCCTTGGTGGCCCTGACGAGGGCAGAAAGATGGTGCATAAAATAAACAAAGAAACAGGAAAACTTTCAAATAGGAAATGTTTTGAACGAAATGCCCATCTTCAAGCTCTTCCAATTTCCAAGATGCACAACAGGAGGCTTTATAAACACCGGGCCTCCCTTCACAAGTAAAATGGAGAAGGACAAAAATCTGTGCAAACAGGTGCTTTGCCAAGTCTCTGTTCAGATGCCAATAAAGGCTTACAAACAATTACAAATGCTGGCGTGACGGATTCTTCGTCATGACGACTTAAGATTCTCTGGTCTCTAATACCGTCACAGATTCTTCAACTAGAAACCCTTCCTGTATTTCCACTTGTGACATCAAGTACACACATATTCTGGCCACCACAACATACAAGGCAAATTTCAGTTAAATACACCGGTCTTACAGCAGAAATACACTCCCCGCAAAAACACTTATTAGAGCTGTAGAGCTTTTTAAAAAAATGTGAAGAGTGGCTTAAGCCACCTAAGGAAGTGCATGGCAGAGGAGAGAATTGGACTGGGGACTTCCCAGTTCGCAGCTCAGTCTCTCAACCACTGAGCCATTCTATGTTTTGGCAACAGAGAAGAAACATTACAGGTTGTTATTGTAGGAAATATCACCAGGTGCATGCAAACCACAGCTACATTGCATGTTTGTACTGGCCCCGGTTCTCGACTTCTTGAGACACAACAAAATTTAGAAATACTAAGGAGCGGCTAGGAAGTACCATCAAAGGTCAGTACAGTTTGGCAAACGTATATACAGAAATGAAAACAAGAGACTGTACTTAAAAGTGTACCCCATAATGGCAAACATTAAACCAGTGGTTTTCAAAACGCGCTCTCAGGAGCCGAGGCCCCCCAGAAAGATTTAGCAGTCAGGAGACTTGAAAAGACAGCTTGCCCTCCATGTGCAGTTTCAAGGAAGTGCTGGGTGCCTTCCAGGGCATACGATGAGATCCAACAAACCTCGCCCACGTGGACTCTGTGCACTGGACTATACATACCCAGAATACTTTGCAAGGCACCAGGGGTTCTGTGGTTCTTTTCCTGAACAAAGAAAATAGGCAAGAAGTGTGGTTCCAACCAACTTTACACTCTGTCTTGTGCAATTGTTTTCTGTGCACAGATCTGGACCTTCCTCATTAAGGGGAGAAAAACCTGTGGCAACTCTGAAGGATGTTTTAGAATGAGCTTCTGTAGGCCACAAAGTCTTTGTATTCAGCCGTAACAGCAGCAAATTACTGCTACTGCCCTGGCATTCTCACAGTATAAATGTTAACACTAAGTACATGACAAGTTGTAACATCCTGCACACATCTACTACAAAGCTCATTTTACTTACAGCAAACATGATTTAATTGGTTGTGTGATTCAAGTTACATCCATTAAATTAAACTTACCAAAAAGATTCCAAATAATTGATCTAAGTTGCAGGTAAATAAAAAACATTGATCTTGGCTGCTCGTGTATTTATCCTGAAGCATCTGAAATGAGTACAACATGCCCCTGTTAAATAGATCTCCCCAATGTCTTAATATCCATCATGTCTAAACTGTGGATATCCTTAATCCTACAGGATCTCCCCAGAATCTACACAGCCCAAGTGGAGAATGGCCATGCTGGTGAGGCATTGACGTAGCACAAACTGTGTGCTGAGAGACTTAATGAAGCTGGAGCCAAGATGCAGGGGAAGTCCCCCTCCTTCTCAAACAATTTATAGCAGTGACTAGTAAGTAGCCAAGCTACTAGCCAGAATCATAAACTAATGGCAACGGCAGTCCCACCTTACACTGTAATCTGTATGGGGTTCCTAGCAGTGCCACCTGGTCTCACCAATGAGTTTCATCAGACCAACAGCCCACTAATCTTAGGACTATCACAACTGTCTGCTGGAGGACTTGGGGGTTCAGAGCACAGTCCTCACAGGGTCTTGCCATCTAAAAGCCTCCCACAGAGCGGGAATCAGGACGGTGGCTTCCATATCCACAAACCACGCATTCCTACTACAGCAGTTCAGTTCGTCTCATTTGCTGCCCTTCGCTTTGTCCATCATGCAGGATAGTTAAAAAATTTTTTAAAAAGACAATCATAGAAAGGCGAGCAAAGACAAATTTCTGTGGCAACAGTGCGGAATGGCTGGCATTACCACCATTCTATTCCTTGTCTGCAGCATCTTCAGCCTTCTGAACCCTACTCTGACCCCAATGCAGCTTTTATGTAGAACAGTTACTAACAATAGCCTCCTAAAAATACACTCCCAGAACTGCCCCTTTCAAAGTAAGCTTGAGGGCTCCCCGTCAATGTTCCCTCTAAGCTGTGGAGTCTGGTGAGCAAAAATTCTACTTTGTGAGCTACTGGCATTAGAGTTGTGAGCGAGCGATTTCGCTGCTGCATAAATCAGTTTGCTCTGGAGCCATTTTTCCTGAGCTGACACCAAAATGTGTGAGCCGGAGGCTAAAAAACTGTGAGCTAGCTCACACTAACTCAGCTTAGAGGGAACACTGCTCCCCATCCTTAGGGCTAAAACAAAAGCCAAACTAAGTATTTGTGCAGGACTGCTAACATTTGCCACGTCACACTGCATCGTCACTTTCCACCGAGGACAGCCTGTGTGCAGAGTCTGCGGAATGTGTGGTCTACGGCCCATGGCACTCACCCAGGGACAACAGCATCTCTATGCCTGGCCTCGGCCATGTCACACAACTCTGCTCTTGGTCTCCGCTTAGTAAGGAGCCACGTCCCAGGTGACACCACAAGGATGACACACAGGGACCCATGCCTGTGCAGTTTTTGTTGGGTGGGTGCCAGCCGATGGACATACAGAGAAACCTGCTGCCATGGGAACCGCTGCAAATTTATTAACAAAACCAAGTTGCAGATTAGTAATACGGCTCATCCCCTTAACATCAGTAGAAGGTTTCCAAGCAGCCCCAAAAGCAGAGGTTTTCTTTTCATACAGGCCAAACTTTTACCATACCAACCCTTTCTCTCTGAGGGTTCACATGGGCAGCCAGCGGTTAAATCAACCAAGTTATCACGCATGTTTAAGAACAATGTTGAAAGCACAGCAGGCTCATCAGGGAATGGCCTGAATGCCCACCAGGGACGGCAGCTCAACACTGGAAGTTCTATGAGTTACTGAAAGTAGAGCCCACTGAGGAACACACCTGGACCTTGATAGGATGGATGACTGCACACGGGTTACATACTGAGAAAGCTGTTTCGGGAAACACATATTCTCAAAATCCTTCTTGGTGTTTGTAGTACTTTGTCCATTAGATCTTACAAAATAAACTGAGATGATTCTAAGACAGAAATATAATATACCCTGAAACTTTGAGGAGAACCATTATAGAATCATAGAATCACAGAGTTGGAAGGGGCCACACAGACCCTCTAGTCCAACCCCCTGCCCAATGCAGGAGCAGCCTAAAGCATCTCTGACAAATATTCGCCCAGCCTCTTCTTGAAAGCTGCCAGTGAAGGGGAGCGAACCACCTCCCTGGGCAGCTGATTCCGCCTTTGAACCACTCTGACCATGAAAAAGTGTTTCCTGATATCCAGCCGATACCTTTCTGCATGTAATTTGAAACCGTTGCTTCGGGTCCTATCCTCTGCTGCCCACTGGAACCACTCCTTGCCCTCCTCCAAATGACAGCCTTTCAAATATTTAAAGAGAACGATCATGTCCCCCCTCAATCTCCTCTTCTCCACACTGGACATTCCCAAGGCCCTTAGCCTTTCCTCGTAGGGCTCCATCTCCAGACCCCTGATCATCCTCGTCACTCTCTTCTGCACCCTCTCGATTTTGTCCACATCCTTTTTGAAGTGAGGCCTCCAGAACTGCACACAGTACTCAAGGTGCGGCCTGACCAAGGCAGATTACAGAGGGGCCAGGACCTCCAATGATTTCAATGCTGTGGCCCTTTTAATACATCCCAAGACTGAATTTGCATTTTTTGCCACTGCATCATACTGACTGCTCATATTTAGTTTACAGTCCACTCTTACCCCAAGAGCTCTTTCGCATACACTACTCCCCAGAAACGTATCCCCCATCCAGTATTTGTGCTTGACATTTTTGTGGCCCAGATGTAATACTGTGCATTTATCTTTCTTGAATTGCATCCTGTTCGCAACTGCCACCTTCTCCAGAGTATTCAGGTCTTGTTGAATTTTAACTCCATCTCCTTGGGTGTTTCCTAATCCTCCCAATTTGGTATCACCACCAAATTTAATGAGTAGCCCTTCTACCCCTTCATCCAGATCATTGATAAAAACATTGAAAAGTACCGGGCCCAAAACCGAGTCCTGCGGCACACCGCTGGACACCTCCCTTCAATCTGATGAAATGCCATTGACCACCACTCTTGGGGTGCGGTCCTCTAACCAGTTCCCTGTCTACCGAACTGTCCTATAGTCCAGTCCACAGTCTTCCAGTTTGCCCATCAGAATGTCATGGGGAACCTTACCGAAAGCTTTACTGAAATCCAGGTAAATCACATCAACAGAGTTCCCACGTCACATGATCAAAGAAGGAAACCAGGTTGGTCTGACAAGATCTGTTGGGGACAAAACCAAGTCGACTTCCCTGGATCACTAAGTGGTCCTTCAGATGCTTACAGATAGATCCCTTTAAAATCTGCTCTAATATCTTCCCTGCAACAGAAGTCAGACTGAGCAGCCTGTAGTTTCCTGGGTCATCCTTGTTACTGTACGTGTATACACTTTGTAAAATTGATGACATTTGGGCATATTATATGTAAGAATATCTTTATCCCCCCCAAAAAATTAATGCTGTCCTAAATTTTCATATAGTTTGATTTTGAGACAAAAGTTGCCATGGTGGGGGCTTCTGCTGGAAGACACATGCCACACCAAGGTGGTGTGTGTGTGTGTGTGTGTGTGTGTGTGTGTGTGTGTAGTCGGTTTCTGAAAACCTTCCTTCTACACCCCCACACACCAAATGTTGTGTGGGTATGGGAGTCCCTTCCAAAATCTTCTCATTAAAATAGGGCTGTCTACTCCACACTGGGAAGTCCCTGGAGAAATAGGACCAGGGAGGGAGAGGACCGAGCTTAGTGGGGCACCATGCCACAGAGCTCTTCAAGAAAACTAAAAAGCTCTCTCATCTGCAGATCAGCTGTAATTCCGGGAGATCTTCAGGCCCCGCCTGGAGGTTGGCAACTCTACATTAAAAGTATTTAATTGTAACAGCTCATAACTGGAACATAAACTGTTACCACCCACGACAACAAAGATTTCCTGCTCTAACTTCAGAAACCTTTTGAACGTCAAGCCTATTTCTAAAAGAGCACAAAGCAGAACTGAACCGGGAGTGGAAGCACTTAGTAAGTATATTCGCTGTGCTCAGGGTACAAAGCCGTTCCAGCTGGCCTGCTGTCCATAGCTCTGGGTGAAGCCAGCGAGTGACGCTGAGCTTCAGGCAAAGAAGTGCGGACAGTGAAGCTCCCCGGGGTCACAAGAGATCGCACCACTCCTGAGCTTCACACAGACTCCTCCGACCTCAGGGCCCACCCAGGAGGGGGTTGCAAAATACTCACTGCTCCTCTAAGCCATTTCTGAAGGGAGGGGAAGTCACAGAGGCCAGGCTCTTCCCGGGTTTCCCTGGCAGGACTATGCTGGGAGTCTGAGAAGAGAAGACGGGCCCCAGGAGTCGGAGCCCAGACACCCTCTGCTGAAAGAGCCGTCTGTCCACGGCTAGCTACTCCTCTGACCTCCCCTTCAGAAAAGCTAGGCCTGCAGTTTGGAAAGGGGGGGGCGATGTGGAGGGGGGGAGCGCCTGTGAACAATCACAAAGGTCTGTTGGCTTTTTCTGAGTCCTCCGTCAGTCCTGGACAAAAGGCTGGCAGGGTGGGCAGCTCTCATCTGGGAGTCTCTCTCCCCCATGCCAAAGCTCTCCGGTACTGGCTGTGCTGGCCTGGTGTGGGATGCTGAATTTGGCATTCTGGCTGGTGTTCCGGCCACCTCGCGCACCAGCAGATACCCTGCCGAGGCTGTTGGAGGCGGTAGTGGGCTGGGCCTTGGAGTTCCCCAGACTTTTGGTCCTGGGGGATTTTAATGTCCATGCTGACATGGCCACCTCTTCACAGGCCACGAACCTGGTGTCCTCCATGGCAACATTGGGACTCTCTCTCAATTTGTACCAAGCAGGCCACACACTGGCTTTGGTCTTTGCGATGGGGCTAGATGTGAGTCCCATTAATATAGTCCCCTTGGCCTTAAAGGTATTCAGTGCCAAGGTTCTAAACCAATTCCTGTATGGTGGAGAAATTATTTACTCCTAGGTGTGTCTCAGGCACAGCACTGAGAGCAGAACTCGGCGGATTATCAATGGACGATGGGCTTGAATTAAAAATCTGAGGGAGGATCTACTCTACTTGGGCTTATCCGGGCAGATAAACATTATAGCCTTTGGCAAAAATTAACGTTCTTCCCTTGGCGATTTTGGAGGGCAGATATAACAGAGTATCATACTCTAATAGAACATGCAGATGCTCATATGATAAAATCGTAGCCATAGAACATATGATTATGGAGGGCCCTATAGTCAGTGAGTTGAGGGCTAAATTAGTCCCCCCTTTACTTAAAGATATGGAATTGCTAAAGGTGAGAGCTGAGGTGTCGTGGCTACGATCAGATACAAGTGATCGTGTCACCCTCTCAGTGGCAGAATTCACAGGTGCAATAATCAACTATAAGAGAAACAATACTAAGTGTCGGCTGATGCCGCCATGGTTTGGGCTCCCCACTCCCCCGCCTTCCCTCTGCTGCCCTCCCTCCTCCTGGCATGCACTCCAGGTTTCTTCCCATTATCTCTCCTGCGGCCTTGAAGCCGTGCTCGGCCACACCGCTTTTCCCCACTGAGAGCCGAGGGCCGTTTGCTTTTGAGCGCGCTTGCTTGCTCCTGCTTATTGGTCTGCGTACATCAGGGGGACCTGTACGAACTGAGTATATTAGTCTGTATTCCCGCCGAACCCCCCCATTCCTGACACAAAGTGTGTCGTATGATGACCTGAGTACTCTAATAGAACATGCAGATGCTCATATGATAAAATCGTAGCCATAGAACATATGATTATGGAGTGCCCTATAGTCAGTGAGTTGAGGGCTAAATTAGTCCCCCCTTTACTTAAACAGTACTAGAGAGACAGAATATGGAGACAGTGCCATGGTCGGATCACTTTGTCGGGCATCTCAAATCCTCCCTACTTAGGCGACAAGCTGATTTATATTCACCTGCAGAGACTGGTGGACCCAAGGGGTTCCAGAAAGCTCTGCGGGATCTGATTCCCCTTGGCAGATCATTGGATAAGCTGGTAGAGCTGACTAGCCTAGCCCGTCGTTCTGAAGCCATCAATGAAATTGCTCCCTGATGCCCTCTTTGCTCCGATACCCAAATAGCTCCCTGGTACTCCGAGGAGCTACGGAGGATGAAACGGGAGCTTAGACGGCTAGAGTGAGTTTGGCGACAGACTCGTGAGAAAGCTCCAAGAGCATCTTATAGAATGTTTATGAAAGCCCATGAGATGGCAGTGAAGGCCGCTAAGAAGGATTTCTTTGTGGACTCCACTGCATCCGCTAGCTCTCGCCCAGCACAGTTGTTCAGGGTAATTAGGTCTTAAACTTCTCTCACAGAGAGACCCCAAAGTATCAGTAAATTGGCAATTAGCTGAGAGGCTTTTGCAAGCTTTTTTGTGGATAAAGTCTCATCATTCCGCCAGGATCTGCCTCCTCCTCCTACTACTACTACTATTCCCCACCCTGTCACACAAGTGGGCTTAGGGCAGATTGCAACACAAAAACCATAGAAAAATAAAAAAAACAAATAAAACCAATTAAACCAATAGATTTAAACCAATAAACAATAACAAACCCTGTGCCTTATATCAGGTGGATATAGGTACCCCAGAAAGCTCCAGTGCCCAACAGTATTATCTAAAACAACAGGGCATTGGGAAAGGGCCATGAACAGGAGGCCAGAATGGTTGAATGTCCACTGCTTCAACCAAAAGCCTAGTGGAACAGCTTTATTTTACAGGCATGTGGAACTATAATAAGTCCCACAGAGCCCTGATCTCGGGTGGTTGACACAGTACATGAACTGGATGTCCCTTGGCCATCCTCTGGTCCCTTGTTGGACCAATTCAGCCTGCTCTCACAGGGAAAGGTGTACAGGATCCTGGATGCTGTGAAGCCTGCCACTTGTCTCTTGGACCTGGGCCCATCACGGCAGGTAAAAGCTAGCGATGACAGAATGCAGGCTCCCCTGGGGGACATTATAAATCTGTCCCTGAGTTCAGGGGTCTTCCCAGGGGGATTAAAACAGGGAGCAGTTAGACCACGCTTAGAGAAACCATCTCTAGATCCTAGCAATCTATCCAACTATTGGCCAGTATGAAACTTACTGTTCCTGGGTAAGGTAAAGAGCAGTAGCGGAGCAGCTCCAGGTTTTCCTGGATGACACCTTGGGCCTGGACCCCTTCCAATCCAATTTCTGCCCTGGCCATGGGAGACAGAGACAGTACTGGTCACTATCACAGATGATCTTCATAGACAGCTGGATCAAGGCGGGTCAGCTCTGCTGGTATTACTTGATTTGTCAGCAGCATTTGACACAGTTGACCACAAACTGTTGACCAACGGCCTCACCCATGTGAAGATTCGGGGGACAGCCCTGCAGTGGTTTGTCTCCTTCCTTCAAGGTTGGGGACAGAGGGTAGTGCTAGGGGAGAGGGTCTCGCCATGATACCCACTGGTATGTGGTGTCCCCAAAGGGGCAATCTTTTCCCCAATGTTGTCTATCATCTTTATGTGTCCCCTCATCCAGCTGGTGCAGCGTTTTGGGCCTGGGCATCATCAGTATGCTGGTGCCACTCAGCTCTATCTGTTGATAAGTGGCCATCTGGATCCCACCCCAGAGAATTTCGCTAAGGGTTTGGAGGCCGTAGTTGGCTGGTTAAAGCAGAGCCAGCTGAAACGAAATCCATTGAAGATGGAGTTCTTATGGCTGGATTGGGATGCCAACTCCTGGCTCTTGATGGTGTACCATTAGAGCCTGGGGTGATCCTGGATCCTTCCCTTTCAATACAGGCCAAGTCACAAATGTTGTTAAGCTGATGTTTTACCATCTCCTCCAGGTTAAACAGTTGGTTCCCTCCCTGTCTCCCTCTGACTTAGCCACCGTGATCCATGCAACGGTCACCTCCAGGTTGGACTACTGTAACTTGCTCTACACAAGGCTTCCCTTGAAACTGACTCAGAAATTGCAACTGGTCCAGAATGCAGTTCTGTGGGTTCTGACAGGAACACCCTATAGAGCACATATCCAACCAGTGCTCTACCAGCTGCACTGGCTAGAGATTGAGGACTGGGTCAGATCCAAGGTTTTGGTGTTGACCTTCAAAGCCCTAAACAGTCGAGTCTTCTGGTTTTGGCACACTGATGGCGGGCGCACTCCTCCGAAGCTCCAGAGAGAGTGGCCCGTGACCTGGCAGCAGTGTCAGCTAGCTGCCATGTTTTGCTTGTTCCCTTCTCTGATTCTGGCGCTACGGCTCATGCCTCATAGCTTGCTTGCTGCTCTGCCGCTTGCAGTAAACAGCGATAGGGAGACTGTGAGAACCAGTGCTGCCAGACTGAGTTATCTGTCTGACCTTGTGACGGGTGGAGGGCTTGTGTTCCACCACAGGTGTGAATTTTTCGGCTCTCGTGGGGCACTGAGACTCTCCCGCTTATTATGTAACCTCTCGCCGGGAGAATTCCTACATGCGTGCGCTCGGATTTCATTTGCTTAGCCATTTGCCTCATCCTGCTATATTTAGGGATGTTTCCGCCCCATAGTCATGCCTAACAATAATCTTGTGGACATGGTAACAGACTTGTAGTCTAATAAAGCATAACGCTTCCCTGGAAATGTTTGTGGAGATTTACTTGCTGTTGAACCTGACAAGCAGGGAGGGAGTCTGGCTGGCTCTGGACTCCCCCCCCCCCCT
>NW_015168059.1:224603-227465 GCF_001447785.1 Gekko japonicus
AGGAGTGTCGCCGGGTCCTGGCCCCCCCCCCCCCCCGGAGCCCTTGTGGGTGCCTCTTCCAAGGCCGAGGCCAAAGGATCGAGGCTCCCCCCTGTCCCTATAGGTCCCGCCACCGCGGTACCATTCTGGGCATGAGACGAGCATACCGGACCAGCGAACAACAGACCGGGCTAAAATAAAAAAGACTTTCTCCTATCTGATTAAGCGGATCGTAAGATGTTAGCCCGGGTGCCCCCAAGAAAAAGCGGAGGAGGGGAGAGGCTAACCACCACTTGAAAACAACAAAGAAGATTTAAACGTATTATAAAGGGGGCAGAAAGTTTGAGCAGATTGCAGGTTTCAACTAGCACAATGCCAGACAGCTAAAAGGATTTGAGCTAATAAACTTTTAAAGATTTAAGCAAACTTTTACCAAAATATAAACTACTAGCAGTAAAGCCCGTTGTGAAAGCAATACAATGGGATCTAGAAAGAGGCTCTGGGGCAGTGGTCTGGCTTTGGGCAAACAGTGTCAATTTGCTGTGGTGACCTCAGCAGGGTATAATGACAGAGTCCACTGTTTTCTCCAGAGGAACTGATCTCTGCTACCTGAAGAGCAGTTGTAATTGTGAGTAATCTGTAGCCCTCACCTGGAGATTGGCAGCAATTGTTACCCAGGACAAAATGGCTGGTTTGGAGGGTGGAGTCTATGGCATTCTACCTGTCTGAGGTCCCACCCCTCTGCAAACCCCACCCTCTCCAGGCTCCACCCCTCAAATCCCCAGGAATTTGTCAGCATGTAGTTGGCAACCCCATCTCCTTCCCAGCTAGCCACCAACCTACCATTATCTGCCCCTTTGACTTCAGCTGACTTCTGCCCTCCCTTCTGCAGAACAGTTGTAATACTGAGTGCTCTCCAGCCCTCACCTGGAGATTGGCAACAATGGTTCCCTATGTGGGACTGACTGGTTTGGAGGGTGGAGTCTATGGCAGTGTACCTGTCTGAGGTCCCACCCCTCCTCAAACCTCACCCTCTTCAGGCTCCATCCCTCAAATCTCCAGGAATTTCCCATCTGGAGTTGGCAACCCTATCAGGACTGGCCCCAATGTGTTTTCTCCCAAAGGCCAAAGTAGGTGACAGGACCAAGCTTAGTTGCCTACCAACAGGCACTGAGGGGAATGTAGGGTTGCCAGCTCTAAGGAGGGAAATACCTGGAGGTTTGGGGGGTGGATTCTGTAGAGGGCCGGGCGACGGAGGCATCGGCCCAATAGTTCCCCAGGAGCCCCATCGTAAATGCACCAAACAATTCCTCAAGATTTTCCGAAACACTACTCTGTTTTGGGCTCCTGGGGAACTTTGTAGTAGCACCAAAGCTTTAAGATCTCTCCAGCTGTCACCTGGAGACTGGCAACAGCTTGTCTGGAGTGTGGGCAGCATGGCATTGTATCTGTCTGAGGTTCCCCTCTTCCTCCTCCTCCTCAGATCCCACCCTCAGCAGGCTTCATCCCTAAAATATCCTGGAAGTTTCCAACCTGGAGTTGGCAACCCTATGTCCTGGAGTTCGAACCTGGAGTTGGCAACCATCAGCCAACGTTTATCTGCCTGTCTGTCTTTACAACCCCCCCCCCACACACACACACAGCCTCTGCCTAGGGAGCAGCTGACATCATTCTCCTCTCCCAACTGAAAATTCCAACTGCCTTGCGGGGGGGGGGGGGAGTTTGAGGTGTGGAATGGAGTGTAGTCCAATCAGCTTCCATATGTAAATGACCTTGGAACGCTGGCCGGGACTGCACAAAGCAGCCAATGAACCCAGCCAGTGTCTTCCGAGTGGCAGTTTTTTCGGCCTAACACTAAAGGGGCCAATTTTAGAATTCTGGCACCCACTACTCTTTTATAATAAGGGAGAGATGGTTGTTGTGTAGCTGTAATTTTAGTTAGTGTGCATACCTTTGGGATCGCCTTTCCTGGCATATCCCTCAAAGGGTGCTATGCTCTAGTGATCAAAATCTGCTGGTGATCCCTGGACCAAAGAATGTCCAGCTGTCCTCAGCTAGAGCCACAGGAGAGATCAGGGCCCTACAGGATTTGTTACAGTTCTGCAGGGCCTGTAAAACAGAGTTGTTCCGTCAGGCTTACAGTTGAGGGCAGTGCTGGGCTCCATCTTGACGGGTTCCATCTTGGACTGGCCTCCTCCTTTTCTCCTTCTCTCCCCTTTCCCTTCCACTCTCCTTATCAGATAGTACTCCCCCCTGAGATTTCAGACCATTCTTTAGCTGTACAGTGGGCTATATTTACTATTACGTATTTTGCAGTAGGGGCCGCGGTGGCTCAGAGGTTAAGATGCTGAGCTGCAGACCGGAAGGTCTGTAGCTCGGCAGTTCGAGACCTGAGTGCCGCGTGACGGAGTGAGCTCCCGTCTCTGGCCCCAGCTCCTGCCAACCTAGCAGTTCAAAAGCAAGGAATTGCAAGTAGATAAATAGGTACCGCTTCGGTGGGAAGGTAACAGCATTCCGTGCACCTCGACGTCTAGTCATGCTGGCCACATGACCACGGAAACATCTTCGGATAGCACTGGCTCTTCAGCTTGGAAACGGAGATGAGCACTGCTCCCTAGAGTCAGACTCGACTAGCTTTCGAGCAAGGGAATTCTATATCTTTACCATTTTGTAGTATTTATTGCAACTATGTATAAGGTTTTAGATTGTTGAATGTTTTTATTAATCATGTTACCCGCTCTGAGCCTGGTTTCTGGGGAAAGTGGTTTATACATCCAATAAATGAAATGAAATATTTTAAACACAGTTTTTAACGTCTGAAAACTCTTAAAGTTTGATGCCATATTGGTTTACCTTCAAAAGTAAAGCACGGTCCTCTTTCCC